>NC_136329.1:5983875-6018875 GCF_964198595.1 Lampetra fluviatilis
GGGTGGATGAGTGGGTGAGGACGTGTGCGAGGGAGAGATACAAATACGGACGAGGTGAAGGGGCGGAGTCCAGCCGACGTTGGGGTAAGGTCTGTTACCAACGTAGAGCCGACGTTGGGTAAGGTCTGTTACCAACGTAGAGCCGACGTTGGGGTAAGGTCTGTTACCAACGTAGAGCCGACGTTGGGGTAAGGTCTGTTACCAACGTAGCCGACGTTGGGGTAAGGTCTGTTACCAACGTTGAGTCAAAGTTGGGGGAAGGTCTGTTACCAACGTAGAGCCGACGTTGGGGTAAGGTCTGTTACCAACGTTGAGTCAAAGTTGGGGGAAGGTCTGTTACCAACGTTGAGCCGACGTTGGGGTAAGGTCTGTTACCAACGTAGAGCCGACGTTTGGGGTAAGGTCTGTTACCAACGTAGAGTCGACGTCGGGGGGAAGGTCTGTTACCAACGTTGAGCTGACGTTGGGGTAAGGTCTGTTACCAACGTAGAGTCGACGTCGGGGGAAGGTCTGTTACCAACGTTGAGCCGACGTTGGGGGGGGGGGGAAGCTCTGTTACCAAACGTAGAGCCGACGTTGGGGGAAGGTCTGTTACCAACGTTGAGCCGACGTTGGGGGGGGGGGGGGAAGCTCTGTTACCAACGTAGAGCCGACGTTGGGAGAACGTCTGTTACCAACGTCCATCCAACGTTGCTAACCGACGACGCCCCAACGTTCAGCCGACGGCGAGGAAGGGGGGAGTCGTGAATGTGACCAAAATGAAATCCACTCCAGCACAGACCTCCGCACGTGGTCGAGATGAGCAGAGCCCACGGGAGCGAAATCGCCACGAACATTTCACTGCCAGCGAGAGAGGGGAGACCCTGGTCCCACTGACAACGACACAGACAGAGAGAGAGAGACAGAGAGACAGAGAGAGAGACAGAGCAAGAGAGAGAGACAGAGCAAGAGAGAGAGACAGAGCAAGAGAGAGAGACAGAGCAAGAGAGAGAGACAGAGCAAGAGAGAGAGACAGAGCAAGAGAGAGAGACAGAGCAAGAGAGAGAGACACAGCCAGAGAGAGAGACAGAGCAAGAGAGAGAGACACAGCCAGAGAGACAGACACAGCCAGAGAGAGAGACACAGCCAGAGACAGCCACAGCCAGAGAGAGACACAGCCAGAGAGAGACACAGCCAGAGAGAGACACAGCCAGAGAGAGACACAGCCAGAGAGAGACACAGCCAGAGAGAGACACGGCGAGAGAGAGACACAGACAGAGACACCGAGGGAGACCACAGAGACACACAGAGAGACAGAGACACACACAGAGAGAGACACGGGATGGGTGTGGGGTGGTAGGGGGGGAGGCTCCATCACGCCGCCTTATATAGACTGGGGGATCACACTCTGGTGGAACCGGCTCTCAACGAGATAATTGCAGAGCCTCACACACCAATTAATTAACACACACACCAATTAATTAACACACACACACCAATTAATTAACACACACCAATTAATTAACACACACACACCAATGAATTAACACACACACACAATTATTAACACACACACCTGTGCATTCACACACTCACACTCACCCACCCACTCACCCACCCCTTACCCACCCACTCACCCACCCACTCACCCACCCACCACCCACCCACTTACCCACCCACTCACCACCATACACTCCACTCACCCAACCACTCACCCACCCACTCACCCACCCATCTCACCCACCCATCCACTCACCACCACCCATCTCACTACTCACCACTCACCCACCCATATACTCACCCACAACCACATACTCACTCACCCACCCCACTCACCACCATTCACTCACCACCCATATACTACCTCACCTCACCCACCCACTCACCAACCATCATATACTCACTCACCACACCACTCACCCACCCATATACTCACTCACCACCCATATACTACTCACACCACCCACTCACTCCACACTCACCCATCACCCATCCACTCACTCCCATATACTCACCCACCCACTCACCCACCCATATACTCACCCACCTATATACTCATCCACCTAATACTCACCCACCCACTCACTCACCCAACGACTCCACCCACCACCCACTCCCCACCCACTCACTCACTAACACTCACTCAACCACTCACCACACCCACCCACTCACCCACCCACTCACCCACCCACTCACTCAACCACTCACCCACCCACTCACTCACCCAACCACTCTCCCAACCACTCACCCCACCCACTCACTCACCCCAACGACTCACCCACCCACCCACTCACCCACCCACTCACTCAACCACTCACTCAAACCACTCACCCACCCACCCACTCACCCACCCACTCACCCACCCACTCACTCAACCACTCACCCACCCACTCACTCACCCAACCACTCTCCCAACCACTCACCCACCCACTCACTCACCCAACGACTCACCCACCCACCCACTCACCCACCCACTCACTCACCCAACCACTCACTCACCCACCCACTCACCCAACCACTCACTCACCCACCCACTCACCCACCCACTCACCCAACCACTCACCCACCCAGCCTGAATGTGGACACTCACACACAGACACAGACACACTCACACACAGACACACTCACACACAGACACCACACACAGGCACACACACACAGACACTCACACACAGACACACAGACACAAACAGACAGACACAGACACACACACAGACACACACACAGACAAACACTCACACACTAGACACACACAGACATACACTCACACACAGACACACACAACACAGACAGACAACACTCACACACAGACACACACACACACAGACACACACAAAGACACACACACAAACAGACACACACACACAAACAGACAGACACACAGACACACAGACACACACAGACACACAGACACACACACACACAGTCACACACACAGACACACACACAGACACACACACACACAGTCACACACACAGTCACACACACACACAGACACACAGACACACACACAGACAGACACACACAGACAGACAGACACACAGACACACACACACAGACACACACAACACAGACACACACACAGACACACTCACACAGACACACACTACCCATAGACACCCATCTAGGCGCTCAAAATTGCGTCATTGTCAATGCAGATTCCGGGGCGACCGCTACAACAATCACTACTATCCGATCTCTATCATACCTACCACACCATCACATGACTCAGCAGTACCACTCACCGCTACAATCTCCAGGCTACTCCAGCTACCTCACCACCACTACACCACACCACCACTAGTGCTCTCTCCAATACTTATCACCACCTCTACCGACCACCTCTACCACCACCTCTAACACCACACCACACCACCACCACCATCCACACCACCACCTCACCACCACCTCACCACCACCACCACCTCTACCACCCACCACCTCTACCACCACCACCTCTACAAACCACCACCTCTACCACCACCACCTCTACCACCACCTCTACCACCACCACTACCACCACCACTACCTCAGTGATGAACCGCGAGCTGCCTTCAGGTGAGCGACTCCCTCGTCCACCACTCACAACCACACACTACACTCACTCACCACTCACCCACACTCACCACTCCCCCCACCACCTCACCACCACCTCACCACCACCTCACCACCACCACCCTCACCACCACCACCTCACCACCACCTCACCACCACCATCACCTCACCACCACCACCTCACCACCACCACACCACCACCACCTCACCACCACCTCACCACCACACCTCACCACCACCACACCACCACCACCTCACCACCACCACCTCACCACCACCACCACCTCACCACCACCACCAGCACCTCACCACCACCACCACCTCACCACCACCACCACACCACCACCTCACCACCACCTCACCACCACCTCACCACCACCACCACCTCACCACCACCACCACACCCACCTCACCACCACCACCTCACCACCACCACACCCCCCCCCCACCACCACCACCTCACCACCACCTCACCACCACCACCTCGCCACCACCTCACCACCACCTCACCACCACCACCTCGCCACCACCTCACCACCACCACCTCACCACCACCACCTCACCACCACCACTACCATCTCACCACCACCACCCCCCCACCACCACCACCACCAGCTCACCACCACCTCACCACCACCACCTCACCACCACCCCCCCCCCCACCACCACCACCTCACCACCCCCCCCCACCACCACCACCTCACCACCACCCCCCCCCCACCACCACCACCTCACCACCACCCCCCCACCACCACCTCACCACCACCACCTCACCACCACCACCACCACCTCACCACCACCTCACCACCCCCACCACCACCACCAACCACCCTCCCCACCACCACCTCACCACCACCTCACCACCACCTCACCACCACCACCTCACCACCACCCCCCCCACCCTCACCACCACCACCTCACCACCCCCACCACCACCACCACCCTCACCAACACCACCACCACCCCCACCCCCCCCCCACCACCACCATCTCACCACCACCACCTCACCACCACCACCTCACCACCACCCCCCCCCACCACCACCACCACCTCACCACCACCTCATCACCACCACCACCTCACCACCCCCACCACCACCTCACCACCACCCTCACCACCATCATCATCATGATGAGATGGCTCCTCTTGTGGCAGCGTCAAAGTAACGATAAGAATGATTCAAGGCCATAGCCATGGAGTTAACATCAGCAGGGGATCAAATACTTTTTTCCCTCACTGTACGTACTTTCCCTCACCACAGACTCACCACACAGAGACCCACAGACTCACCACACAGAGACCCACAGACTCACCACACAGAGACCCACAGACTCACCACACAGAGACCCACAGACTCACCACACAGAGACCCACAGACTCATCACACAGAGACCCACAGACTCACCACACAGAGACCCACAGACTCACCACACAGAGACCCACAGACTCACCACACAGAGACCCACGGACTCACCACACAGAGACCCACAGACTCACCACACAGAGACCCACAGACTCACCACGCAGAGACCCACAGACTCACCACACAGAGACCCACAGACTCACCACACAGAGACCCACAGACTCACCACACAGAGACCCACAGACTCACCACACAGACCCACAGACTCACCACACAGAGACCCACAGACTCACCACACAGAGACCCACAGACTCACCACACAGAGACCCACGGACTCACCACACAGAGACCCACAGACTCACCACACAGAGACCACAGACTCACCACGCAGAGACCCACAGACTCACCACACAGAGACCCACAGACTCACCACACAGAGACCCACAGACTCACCACACAGAGACCCACAGACTCACCACACAGAGACCCACACAGACTCACCACACAGAGACCCACAGACTCACCACACAGAGACCCACAGACTCGCCACGCAGAGACCCACAGACTCACCACGCAGAGACCCACAGACTCACCACGCAGAGACCCACGGACTCACCACACAGAGACCCACAGACTCACCACACAGAGACCCACAGACTCACCACGCAGAGACCCACAGACTCACCACGCAGAGACCCACAGACTCACCACACAGAGACCCACAGACTCACCACACAGAGACCCACAGACTCACCACGCAGAGACCCACAGACTCACCACACAGAGACCCACAGACTCACCACACAGAGACCCATAGACTCACCACACAGAGACCCACAGACTCACCACACAGAGACCCACAGACTCGCCACACAGATACCCACAGACTCACCACACAGAGACCCACAGACTCACCACACAGAGACCCACAGATTCACCACACAGAGACCCACAGACTCACCACACAGAGACCCACAGACTCACCACACAGAGACCCACAGACTCGCCACGCAGAGACCCGCAGACTCACTGCACATGCGTACGTATGTATATACGTACGTGAATTGGTACGCATGCACTGGTTGAAAACTCTCCTCTCTGTTGAGCCCCGTTAGCCATGAACTTACACCGTGGATCTGAGATCGCACGCGGGTTAGAGACGCCATCACATCGACATTCATCCAGCAGCGGACAGACCGTGGCGATGATAGGAATGACACTGAGAGACAGAGAGGTGAGCACGTGGATTGGAGGACACACGCAGGATCGAGACATCATCATCACGACATTCATCATCAGTGGGTAGACCACGACCGACTACGACGATGGTGGAGGTTGAGGAGGCCTGAGATTGAGGCCTTCATCTGCGCAGTGGGTAGACCACGGCTGACTATGACGATGGTGGAGGTTGAGGAGGCCTCCATCCAGCAGTGGGTAGACCACGGCTGACTGTGACGATGGTGGAGGTTGAGGAGGCCTTCATCTGCGCAGTGGGTAGACCACGGCTGACTATGACGATGGTGGAGGTTGAGGAGGCCTCCATCCAGCAGTAGGTAGACCAAGGCTGACTATGACGATGGTGGAGGTTGAGGAGGCCTCCATCCAGCAGTAGGTAGACCACGGCTGACTATGACGATGGTGGAGTCCTGAGATTGAGGCCTTCATCTGCGCAGTGGGTAGACCACGGCTGACTATGACGATGGTGGAGACCTGAGATTGAGGCCTTCATCCAGCAGTGGGTAGACCACGGCTGACTGTGACGATGGTGGAGTCCTGAGATTGAGGCGTTCATCTGCGCAGTGGGTAGACCACGACCGACTATGACGATGGTGGAGTCCTGAGATTGAGGCGTTCATCTGCGCAGTGGGTAGACCACGGCTGACTATGACGATGGTGGAGTCCTGAGATTGAGGCCTTCATCTGCGCAGTGGGTAGACCACGGCTGACTATGACGATGGTGGAGACCTGAGATTGAGGCCTTCATCCAGCAGTGGGTAGACCACGGCTGACTGTGACGATGGTGGAGTCCTGAGATTGAGGCGTTCATCTGCGCAGTGGGTAGACCACGACCGACTATGACGATGGTGGAGTCCTGAGATTGAGGCGTTCATCCGCGCAGTGGGTAGACCACGGCTGACTATAACGATGGTGGAGGCCTGAGATTGAGGCCTCCATCCAGCAGTTGGTAGACCACGGCCGACGGTGGCGACGATTGGTCCGTGCCCTGCAGGCGACAACCAGGATGGTCGCCTGCGATGCCCCGAGCCGCCCCCTCCGGTCCTCCCGGCCCAGCGGGACGCGACGTCCACCGACTCTGACGCTGACGTCAGTACCGTCCGGTCGCCGTCCGCGTCCGCCGTGACTCCGCCCCCCTCGGCCCGGCCCCGCCCCCACGCCTGCCCCGACTGCGGCGAAGCCTTCGCGCTGCCGTCGACGCTGAAGCGCCACGCGGCCCGCCACACGGGCGAGCGGCCCCACGCCTGCCCCGACTGCGGGCGGGCCTTCGCCCGCGCCTCCGGCCTCAAGTCCCACGGCAAGACGCACACGGGGGAGCGCCCGCACGCCTGCCCCGACTGCGGCCGCCGCTTCTCCTGCGCCTCCAACCTCGCCGCCCACCTGCGGACGCACACGGGGGAGCGCCCGCACGCCTGCCCCGACTGCGGCCGCCGCTTCTCGCAAACCTCCAACCTGAAGACGCACCGCGGGGTCCACTCGGGCGAGAGGCCGCACGTCTGCGCCCGGTGCGGCCGCCGATTCGCGCGCACGTCCAAGCTGCGGGCCCACGAGCTCACGCACGCCCTCGGGGGGGCCCGGCTGCCCCGCGCGGACCGAGGGCCACCGCGACCCCCTTCCCCGGCACCACGGCCTCACGCTTGCGGCGAGTGCGGCCGGAGCTTTGCCCGGCAACGCGACCTCCGGCGGCACCGCGGGTCGCACGACGGGCGCAGGCCGCACGTGTGCCGGGAGTGCGGCGACGAGTTTTCGCGCGCGTCCAGCCTCGGGGCGCATCGCCGGACGCACACGGGGGAGAGGCCGCACGCTTGCGACCAGTGCGGCCGCCGCTTTGCGCAGCGCTCCAACCTGACGACGCACCGACGCACGCACACGGGGGAGAAGCCCCATGCGTGCGACGAGTGTGGCAAGGCCTTCGCCTGGGTCTCCACGCTCAACAAGCACAAGAGGATGCACGCACGACGGAAGGTGCGCGAGATGCAGGCGTCGAGTTGAATTTCAAATTCAAATTATTGTATTACTTAGGTTTTTTCGGTAAAGTCACGTAGGTAAAACAATTTCAATTAATGAAAGTATGTTACTTTTATGAATAAAATTTTTTTATTTTATTAATTTACATTTTTTACCTACGTGGTGACTTTACCGAAAAAAACCTAAGAATATGAATCCTTGCAGTCACGAAAGCTTCAAATCTAGGATTTAAATTATTAGTTTTTTCCCTCCCCCCCCCCTCGCGCTTTTCCACTCCGTGCCGCTGGGGTTTATTGCCGAGGCCAGGCCAGGATGCGTCCGCCCGGTCGGCGCGAGCGAATGATGCGGACGGAGCGTCACTTGGGTGTTGGGGGGCAATGCGTCGGTCGTGATCGTGTGGCTGTGTGAGCGAGCGTTGAACTTCCTTCGCGCCGTACGTAGCCAACCGTGACGATCGGAGGCACGCGGCGGATGGGACGGCGAAAAGGAGACGTGTCGTTGTGTTATCGGGGGGATGGTTTCGCCCTTTCTGGCAGCAAAACTTGAGCTGTGTTGGGATGATAATTGGTTTTTTTTGCCCTTCTATCTGGCAACAAAACTGACACCTTTTTTTTTACAAGGAGTCATGTTTGCATAGACCGCAATACCTGCAGTCATGATGCAAACAAAAAACACAACTCTGATAATGTATGTGCACTGTCCTTGAAGTTGATTGGTCCACACCCGAGACAGCTTTCCTTAGAGCCTAGTCTCACATGGTGTTGGACCAGATGACGCCAAAAGGCGCACAACTCAAAGACAATGCACCATCAGAGTATGAGAGCTTGGGGTAAGCATTATGACTGCAGGTATTGTGGTCTATGCAAACATGACTCCTTGTAAAAAAAAAGGTGTCAGATTTGTTGCCAGATAGAAGGGTAAAAAAACCAACTATATTTTTTACTGGCAAATGAGATTCCAATGGTGTACATGCTTACCCCGAGCTCTTATACTCTGATGGTGCATTGTCTTTGAGTTGTGCGCCTTTTGGCATCATCTGGTCCAACACCATGTGAGACTAGGTTCTAAGGAAATCTGTCTCGGGTGTGGACCAATCAACTTCAAGGACAGTGCATACATTATCAGAGTTATGTTTTTTGTTTGCATTATGGCTGCAGGTATTGTGGTCAATGCAAACATGACTCCTTGTAAAAAAGAAAAAGGTGTCAGTTTTGTTGCCAGATAGAAGGGTAAAAAAACCAATTATCATATTTTTTACTGGCAAATGAGGTTCCAATGCTGTGTTGGGATGTTAAAGCGACGAACGGAAACCTTTCGCAAGGAGTCGTGTTGCTGCATTAACCGCACACGCGAGTTGTGGTGGACATGCAGACAAACACGGTCGCGTGCTCACCGCAAGTAGCGTCTGTGGCTAATGCAGTCACTTGATTGCTTGCAAAAAGTTCCTGTTTGGCGTTTTGACATCTGAACGTAACTCTCGTTCTCTTGCCAGAAAGGGGAAAACGACGATTATTATATTTCGTTGCTGGCAAGGGAGGTCTCATGATTCGTGTTATCTTTCGCGGATACCGAGCGCGGGGCGGGAGGCCCTTCACCGCCACGGCGATGATGACAGCTCCGACAAGGGGCCGTCGGAGGCGTTCAGTAGGCGAGAAGTTTTTTTTCTTTCCGTGCGTCGATACGTCGCCCGAGTTGAGCGGAAGACGATGCAGGAGCCCATGCGGCGGTTACAATTGTGTACGTATAGCATGGTTTGCGTGTTGAAGTTGCTTGCAACCCTACATAGCTGACCGTGATAATCGGAGGCGCGGGGGAAATGATAGCAAAAACGACGCGTTTAATTTCTTTTTTTTTAATCACGGATACCGAGCGCTGGACGGAGGCCCTTCACTGCCACGGCGATGATGAGAGCCCCGACGAAAGGCCGTCGGAGGCGTTCAGTAGGCGAGAGTTTTATCCGTGCGTCGATACGTCGTGCAGTGCGGTGCGGTGCGTCGTGGGCACACGCAAATCGTCGTCGTCAAAGTGGACGTTGTGTCGACCGCCAATAGGCGTGAAGCGGACCGGTACCGGTCCGTGGCCTGTTAGGAGCCGAGTTCGATTCCCGCTCACGGCCAACACCACCGGTGACGATTCTCTGAACCTGGTCCCGGGCCTCCCCTAAGTCAGCTCGGCCTCAAATGAGCGCCTGGTGTCGCGGTGCGTAGTAAACATCGCCACCGGGGAGACAAAGGCGGCCGGGCGTGGTTCTGGCCACCCACCCCCTCGTGTATTGTTCCGGCCTTCATAGGTGCTCGCTAACAGCACTTGCCCCCGCAGTCTGTCCAGGCTGCACGGGGGACCTTTGTCTTGTTTTTGTTTGTTATATGAATGTTTGTGACGCTTGTAATGACGCTTGTGAACGCGTCCGAAACGTCGCGATTTATTTTATTTCATTTCAGCGTGGATTCCTGGAATCGCGGCAGCTTCAAATCGAGATTAAAACCACCTCCAATAATTACACGACTCTGCTGATCTTATTTAGTTTTTCACATTTATTTATAAAGGCAACTTTTAGCTCAAGGGCGGGAAGGTGTGGGGGGGCGGGGGGGGCGGGTGGGGGGGGGGGGGGTTGGTGGGGGTGGGGGTGTGGGGGGCCCCCCCTCTTGAGCGTAGTTTTCAAAAGTGCCCCAAGTGGTAGCGATGTGTCAATGGGGCAGTGCGAGCGAGGGCACGGGGGGGGGGGGGGGGGCGAAAGGGGGGCCACAGGGGAGGGATGGGGCGGAGTGGAGGGGCAAGGGGAGAGGGAGGCGATGGGGAGGATTTGAGAGAGGGGAGCAGAAGGAGGTTGAGGACTGCTTCTTGTACAGGGGCAGTGCTGAGTCTATGGTGCAGTGTTGAGTCTATGGTGCAGTGTTGAGTCTATGGGCAGTGTTGAGTCTATGGTGCAGTGTTGAGTCTATGGTGCAGTGTTGAGTCTATGATGCAGTGTTGAGTCTATGGTGCAGTGTTGAGTCTATGGTGCGGTGTTGAGTCTATGGTGCAGTGTTGAGTCTATGGTGCAGTGTTGAGTCTATGGTGCAGTGTTGAGTCTATGGGCAGTGTTGAGTTTATGGTGCAGTGTTGAGTCTATGGTGCAGTGCTGAGTCTATGGTGCAGTGCTGAGTCTATGGGCAGTGTTGAGTCTATGGTGCAGTGTTGAGTCTCTGGTGCAGTGTTGAGTCTATGGTGCAGTGTTTAGTCTATGGTGCAGTGCTGAGTCTATGGTGCAGTGTTGAGTCTATGGTGCAGTGTTGAGTCTATGGTGCAGTGTTGAGTCTATGGGCAGTGCTGAGTCTATGGGCAGTGTTGAGTCTATGGTGCAGTGTTGAGTCTATGGTGCAGTTTTGAGTCTATGGGGCAGTGTTGAGTCTATGGTGCAGTGTTGAGTCTATGGTGCAGTGTTGAGTCTATGGTGCAGTGCTGAGTCTATAGTGCAGTGTTGAGTCTATGGGGCAGTGTTGAGCCTATGGTGCAGTGTTGAGTCTATGGTGCAGTGTTGAGTCTATGGGGCAGTGTTGAGCCTATGGTGCAGTGTTGAGTCTATGGGCAGTGTTGAGTCTATGGTGCAGTGTTGAGTCTATGGGCAGTGTTGAGTCTATGGTGCAGTGTTGAGTCTATGGTGCAGTGTTGAGTCTATGGGCAGTGTTGAGTCTATGGGCAGTGTTGAGTGTATGGACATTGCTGAGTCTATGGGGCAGTGTTGAGCCTATGGTGCAGTGTTGAGTCTATGGTGCAGTGTTGAGTCTATGGGGCAGTGTTGAGCCTATGGTGCAGTGTTGAGTTTATGGGCAGTGTTGAGTCTATGGTGCAGTGTTGAGTCTATGGGCAGTGTTGAGTCTATAGACAGTGTTGAGTCTATGGTGCAGTGTTGAGTCTATGGGCAGTGTTGAGTCTATGGGCAGTGTTGAGTGTATGGACATTGCTGAGTCTATGGGCAGTATTGAGTCTATGGTGCAGTGTTGAGTGTATGGTGCAGTGCTGAGTCTATGGTGCAGTGTTGAGTCTATGGTGCAGTGCTGAGTCTATGGGCAGTGTTGAGTCTATGGTGCAGTGCTGAGTCTATGGTGCAGTGTTGAGTCTATGGTGCAGTGTTGAGTCTATGGTGCAGTGTTGAGTCTATGGTGCAGTGTTGAGTCTATGGTGCAGTGTTGAGTCTATGGGCAGTGTTGAGTCTATGGTGCAGTGTTGAGTCTATGGGCAGTGCTGAGTCTATGGTGCAGTGTTGAGTCTATGGGCAGTGTTGAGTCTATGGTGCAGTGTTGAGTCTATGGTGCAGTGTTGAGTCTATGGTGCAGTGTTGAGTCTATGGTGCAGTGTTGAGTCTATGGTGCAGTGTTGAGTCTATGGGCAGTGTTGAGTCTATGGTGCAGTGTTGAGTCTATGGGCAGTGCTGAGTCTATGGTGCAGTGTTGAGTCTATGGTGCAGTGCTGAGTCTATGGTGCAGTGTTGAGTCTATGGGCAGTGTTGAGTCTATGGTGCAGTGTTGAGTCGATGGTGCAGTGTTGAGTCTATGGTGCAGTGCTGAGTCTGTGGTGCAGTGCTGAGTCTATGGGCAGTGTTGAGTCTATGGTGCAGTGTTGAGTCTATGGTGCAGTGTTGAGTCTATGGTGCAGTGTTGAGTCTATGGTGCAGTGCTGAGTCTATGGTGCAGTTTTGAGTCTATGGGGCAGTGTTGAGTCTATGGTGCAGTGTTGAGTCTATGGTGCAGTGTTGAGTCTATCGTGCAGTGTTGAGTCAATGGGCAGTGCTGAGTCTATGGGCAGTGTTGAGTCTATGGTGCAGTGTTGAGTCTATGGTGCAGTTTTGAGTCTATGGGGCAGTGTTGAGTCTATGGTGCAGTGTTGAGTCTATGGTGCAGTGTTGATTCTATGGTGCAGTGTTGAGTCTATGGTGCAGTGCTGAGTCTATGGTGCAGTGTTGAGTCTATGGTGCAGTGCTAGTCTATGGTGCAGTGTTGAGTCTATGGGCAGTGTTTAGTCTATGGTGCAGTGTTGAGTCTATGGGCAGTGTTGAGTCTATGGTGCAGTGTTGAGTCTATGGGCAGTGTTGAGTGTATGGACAGTGCTGAGTCTATGGGCAGTGTGGAGTTTATGGTGCAGTGTTGAGTCTATGGTGCAGTGCTGAGTCTATGGTGCAGTGTTGAGTCTATGGTGCAGTGTTGAGTCTATGGTGCAGTGTTGAGTCTATGGTGCAGTGTTGAGTCTATGGTGCAGTGTTGAGTCTATGGTGCAGTGCTGAGTCTATGGTGCAGTGTTGAGTCTATGGTGCAGTGTTGAGTCTATGGGCAGTGTTGAGTCTATGGTGCAGTGTTGAGTCTATGGGGCAGTGTTGCGTCTATGGGCAGTGTTGAGTCTATGGAGCAGTGTTGAGTCTATGGTGCAGTGTTGCGTCTATGGGCAGTGCTGAGTCTATGGTGCAGTGTTGAGTCTATGGGGCAGTGTTGAGTCTATGGTGCAGTGTTTAGACTATGGTGCAGTGTTGAGTCTATGGTGCAGTGTTGAGTCTATGGTGCAGTGTTGAGTCTATGGTGCAGTGTTGAGTCTATGGTGCAGTGTTGAGTCTATGGTGCAGTGTTGAGTTTATGGTGCAGTGCTGAGTCTATGGGGCAGTGTTGAGTCTATGGGGCAGTGTTGAGTCTATGGTGCAGTGTTGAGTCTATGGTGCAATGTTGAGTCTGTGGGTCTCTATGTGATGAGTCGATGGGTTTGTGCGAGTTGACGCTGCTGGCGGAGGAGGTGAGATCGGAGACTAGTAGCTGGTGACGGCGATGGGAGGTTGGCGCCAGTCCGGCGCTGCTTGGCGCCAGTCCGGCGCTGCTTGGCGCCAGTCCTGCGCCGGTCCCGGTCCCGGTGCCGGCTGGCGGCGGGGTTCGGTGCCGAGGCAGCACTGAATGAGCAGCACGATGAGGATGGCGACGAAACCGATGATGATCACCACCATCCCGCAGAGCTGCGACAACGACGCAGAGAGAGAGAGACACGTGATGTGATGACACAGAGAGACACGTGACGCGACGACAGAGACATGTGACAACAACGCACCCACCAACCCACCCAATATCTCACCATCTCACCCACCAACCCACACACCGTCACACCCAATATCTCACCATCTCACCCACCCACCGTCACACCCAATATCTCAACATCTCACCCACCCTTCCAATATCTCACCATCTCACCCACCAAACCACCCACCGTCACACCCAATATCTCACCATCTCACCCACCCACCGTCACACCCAATATCTCAACATCTCACCCACCCTCCCAATATCTCACCATCTCACCCACCAAACCACCCACCGTCACACCCAATATCTCACCATCTCACCCACCAACCCACCCAATATCTCACCATCTCACCCACCAACCCACCCACCGCCACACTCAATATCTCACCATCTCACCCACCAACCCACCCAATATCTCACCATCTCACCCACCAACCCACCCACCGTCACACCCAATATCTCACCATCTCACCCACCAACCCACCCAATATCTCACCATCTCACCCACCAACCCACCCTCCGTCACACCCAATATCTCACCATCTCACCCACCAACCCACCCAATATCTCACCATCTCACCCACCAACCCACTTACCGCCACACTCAATATCTCACCATCTCACCCACCAACCCACCCAATATCTCACCATCTCACCCACCAACCCACCCACCGTCACATCCAATATCTCACCATCTCACCCACCAACCCACCCAATATCTCACCATCTCACCCACCAACCCACCCACCGTCACACCCAATATCTCACCATCTCACCCACCAACCCACCCACCGTCACACCAAATATCTCACCATCTCACCTACCAACCCACCCACCACCCAATATCTCACCATCTCACCCACCAACCCACCCAATATCTCACCATCTCACCCACCCACCCACCCACCGTCACACCCAATATCTCACCATCTCACCCACCCACCCACCGTCACACCCAATATCTCACCATCTCACCTACCCACCCAACGTCACACCCAATATCTCACCATCTCACCCACCCACCCACCGTCACACCCAATATCTCACCATCTCACCTACCAACCCACCCACCACCCAATATCTCACCATCTCACCTACCCACCCAACGTCACACCCAATATCTCACCATCTCACCCACCCACCGTCACACCCAATATCTCACCATCTCACCCACCAACCCACCCAATATCTCACCATCTCACCAACCCACCCACCGTCACACCCAATACCTCACCATCTCACCCACCCACCCAATACCTCACCATCTCACCCACCCACCCAATATCTCACCATCTCACCCACCAACCCACCATCCCACCCAATATCTCACCATCTCACCCACCAACCCACCCACCAACCCATCCAATATCTCACCATCTCACCAACCCACCCACCGTCACACCCAATACCTCACCATCTCACCAACCCACCCAATATCTCACCATCTCACCAACCCACCCACCGTCACACCCAATACCTCACCATCTCACCCACCCACCCAATATCTCACCATCTCACCCACCCACCCTCTCACCACCCAATATCTCACCATCTAACCCACCAACCCACCCACTACCCAATATCTCACCATCTCACCCACCCACCGTCACACCCAATATCTCACCATCTCACCCACCAACCCACCCACCAACCCACCCAATATCTCACCATCTCACCAACCCACCCACCGTCACACCCAATACCTCACCATCTCACCCACCCACCCAATACCTCACCATCTCACCCACCCACCCAATATCTCACCATCTCACCCACCCACCCACCCACCACCCAATATCTCACCATCTAACCCACCAACCCACCCACTACCCAATATCTCACCATCTCACCCACCCACCGTCACACCCAATATCTCACCATCTCACCCACCAACCCACCCACCAACCCACCCAATATCTCACCATCTCACCAACCCACCCACCGTCACACCCAATACCTCACCATCTCACCCACCCACCCAATTTCTCACCATCTCACCCACCCACCCACCCACCACCCAATATCTCACCATCTAACCCA
The DNA here is from genome assembly GCF_964198595.1 of Lampetra fluviatilis. NCBI lineage: Eukaryota > Metazoa > Chordata > Hyperoartia > Petromyzontiformes > Petromyzontidae > Lampetra > Lampetra fluviatilis. The sequence continues at coordinate 6,000,052 of NC_136329.1, forward strand.
CCAACCCACCCACTACCCAATATCTCACCATCTCACCCACCCACCGTCACACCCAATACCTCACAATCTCACCCACCCACCCACCATCCCACCCAATATCTCACCATCTCACCCACCAACCCACCATCCCACCCAATATCTCACCATCTCACCCACTCACCCAATATCTCACCATCTCACCTACCCACCCAACGTCACACCCAATATCTCACCATCTCACCCACCCACCGTCACACCCAATACCTCACCATCTCACCCACCAACCCACCCAATATCTCACCATCTCACCTACCCACCCAACGTCACACCCAATATTTCATCATCTCACCCACCCACCATCCCACCCAATATCTCACCATCTCACCCACCCACCAACCCACCCACCAACCCACCCAATATCTCACCATCTCACCAACCCACCCACCGTCACACCCAATATCTCACCATCTCACCCACCAACCCACCCACCAACCCACCATCCCACCCAATATGTCACCATCTCACCAACCCACCCACCGTCACACCCAATACCTCACCATCTCACCCACCCACCCAATATCTCACCATCTCACCCACCCACCCACCCACCACCCAATATCTCACCATCTCACCCACCCACCGTCACACCCAATACCTCACCATCTCACCCACCCACCCACCATCCCACCCAATATCTCACCATCTCACCCACCAACCCACCATCCCACCCAATATCTCACCATCTCACCCACCCACCCAATACCTCACCATCTCACCCACCATCCCCGCTCACCGTCGATATGGAGATGCACTTGTTTAAATCGACAATAATGCACGTGGACTCGATCAACTTGGTGCTCATGCAGCAGACGGCCTTAGTGTCGAGGAGAGCCGCGGAGAGCCACGTGAGGCAGGCCACCCACGGCACGCAGAGTCCACGCAGCTTGGCGGCCGTTGCCTCGCGGCCCCCCCCTACCGGCGCGGCACAGGCGCCCGCAACAGGCGAGAAGCCACGCGGCAAAGGGCAGCGCGGGCCCCAGGAGGGACAGCACTCCGTAGGCGGCGCCGTAGTAGCAGGAGCACGTGGTCAGGTCCGAGAAGATGGCGTGGAGGCCGAGGACGATGAAGACCGTGACAAGGAGCGTCGCGGGCAGAACGGACGGGTGGCTCAAGACGCCGTCGATGGCGAGGAGCTTCGAGTTGAGTTTGCCGTCGAGCGTCATCTTGCGAAGGTGGTCGCGGCGGTGGTGGTCGCGGTGGTGGTGGGAGGTGGTGGTTGGTGTTTCAGATGGTGGTGATGGAGGTTTAGGAGGTGGTGGTGATGGGAGTTGGTAGTGGTGGTGGTTGTGGTAGTGGTGGAGTTCGCTGTGGTGGTGTCGGTGGTGATGGGAGGTGGTTGTGGTGGTTGGTGTTTCAGATGGCGATGTTGGTGGTGGTGGTGGTGATGGAGGTTGGTGGTTGGTGTTTCAGATGGCGATGATGGTGGTGGTGGTGGTGGTGATGGAGGTTAAGGAGGTGGTGGTGATGGGAGTTGGTTGTGGTGGTGGTGGAGGAGGTTGTAGTGTTGGGAGATGGTTGTGGTGGAGGGAATGGGAGGTGGTTGTGGGGTTGGTGTTTCAGATGGCGATGATGATGGTGGTGGTGATGGAAGTGGTGGTGGAAGAGGAGGAGGTGGTGGTGATGGGAGTTGGTTGTGCAGTTGGAGATGGTGGTGGTGGTGGTGATTGAGATGGTGATGGAGGTGGTGATGGAGGTGATGGAAAGCTATCAAAACAACAACAACAGCAACCAACAGTCCCAGATCACAGCGAGACACCACGCGGCCACTCGACCCACGCGAAGGAAAGCTCCTGCTGTTGCTACTACTACTACTGCTGCTGCTACTACTGCTGCTGCTGCTACTGCTACTGCTGCTACTGCTGCTACTACTGCTGCTACTGCTACTACTGCTGCTACTGCTGCTACTACCTGCTGCTACTGCTGCTGCTACTACTGCTGCGACTTCAACTACGGCTGCTTACGAGCGACAAAGTTGGGCTCAAATTTCGTGCTCCGGGGGTTCGGAAAATGCGCGGTTGATGATGATGATGAAGAGTCACAGCTATCAGTGCTGCCTACCTACTTTACACTACACTATACACTACACTACACACTACACTATACACTACACTATACACTACACTACACACTACACTATACACTACACTACACTATACACTACACTACACACTACACTATACACTACACTATACACTATACTATACTATACACTACACTATACACTATACACTACACACTACACTACACTATACACTACACTATACACTACACTACACACTACACTATACACTACACTACACTATACACTACACTACACACTACACTATACACTACACTATACACTATACACTACACTATACACTACACTATACACTATACACTACACTATACACTACACTATACACTATACACTACACTACACACTACACTATACACTACACTATACACTACACTATACACTACACTACACTATACACTACACTACACACTACACTACACTATACACTACACACTACACTATACACTACACTATACACTACACTATGCACTACACTATACACTACACTATACACTACACTATACACTACACACTACACTATACTATATACTACACTACTACACTACACTATACACTACACTATACACTACACTATACACTACACTATACACTACACTACACACTACACACTACACTACACTATACACTACACTACTACACTACACTATACACTACACTATACACTATACTATACACTACACTATACACTACACTATACACTACACTATACACTATACTATACACTACACTATACACTATACTATACACTATACTATACACTACACTATACACTACACTATACACTACACTACACACTACACTATACACTACACTATACACTATACTATACACTACACTATACACTACACTATACACTATACTATACACTACACTATACACTACATTATAAACTACACTATACACTACACTGCACACTACACTATACATTACACTATACACTACACTATACACTACACTACATTATAAACTACACTATACACTACACTATATACTACACTACACACTACACTACACACTACACTATACACTACTCTACACACTACACTACACACTACACTATACACTACACTATACACTACACTATACACTACACACTACTACACTACACTATACACTACACTATACACTACACAATACACTATACACTACACTATACACTACACTACACTATACACTACACTATACACTATACACTACACTATACACTACACTACACTATACACTACACTATACACTATACACTACACTATACACTACACTACACACTACACTACACACTACACTATACACTACACTATACACTACACTACACACTACTACACTACACTATACACTACACAATACACTACACTACTATACTACACTATACACTACTATACACTACACTATACACTACACACTACACTATACACTACACTACTATACTACACTATACACTACTATACACTACACTATACACTACACACTACACTATAGACTACACAATACACTACACTATACACTACACTATACACTACACTATACACTACACTATACACTACACACTACACTATACACTACACTACTATACTACACTATACACTACTATACACTACACTATACACTATACACTACACTATAGACTACACAATACACTACACTATACACTACACTATAGACTACACAATACACTACACTATACACTACACTATACACTACACTATACACTACACTATACACTACTACACTACACTATACACTACGTCAACCCCTTATGATCGCCCTACCTTATTAGAGACCAAGTCAGACCCTAGTGGTCACCCCGTGCATCTGATAAATCTCAACTTTCATTCTACAAAGTCCCATCACAAGGGAGAAACACAAACACATAGACACTCACCACTAGTACACTCACCACTAGTACACTCACCACTACTACACTCACCACCACACTCACCACTACACTCAGCACTACACTCACCACTACACTCACCACTACACTCACCACCACACTCACCACTACACTCACCACCACACTCACCACCATACTCGCCACTACACTCACCACCACACTCACCACCACACTCACCACCACACTCACCACTACACTCACCACCACACTCACCACTACACTCACCACCACACTCACCACTACACTCACCACCACACTCACCACCACTACACTCACCACCACACTCACCACTACACTCACCACCACACTCACCACCACCACACTCACCACCACACTCACCACCACACTCACCACTACACTCACCACTAGTACACTCACCACTACTACACTCACCACCACTACACTCACCACTACATTCACCACTACACTCACCACTACACTCACCACTAGTACACTCACCACTACACTCACTAGTACACTCACCACTACACTCACCACCACACTCACCACTACACTCACCACCACACTCACCACCACACTCACCACCACACTCACCACTACACTCACCACCACACTCACCACCACACTCACCACCACACTCACCACCACACTCACCACTACACTCACCACCACACTCACCACTACACTCACCACACTCACTACTACACTCACCACTACACTCACCACCACACTCACCACTACACTCACCACTACAATCACCACTACACTCACCACCACACTCACCACTACACTCACCACTACACTCACCACCACACTCACCACCACACTCACCACACTCACCACCACACTCACCACTACTACACTCACCACCACTACACTCACCACTACATTCACCACTACACTCACCACTACACTCACCACTAGTACACTCACCACTACACTCACCACTAGTACACTCACTCACCACACTCACCACCACACTCACCACTAGTACACTCACCACTACACTCACTAGTACACTCACCACTACACTCACCACCATACTCACCACTACACTCACCACCACACTCACCACCACACTCACCACCACACTCACCACCACACTCACCACCACACTCACTACTACACTCACCACCACACTCACCACCACACTCACCACTACACTCACCACCACACTCACCACCACACTCACCACCACCACACTCACCACCACACTCACCACCACACTCACCACCACCACACTCACCACCACACTCACCACCACACTCACCACCACACTCACCACTACACTCACCACCACACTCACCACCACACTCACCACTACACTCACCACCACACTCACCACCACACTCACCACCACACTCACCACTACACTCACCACCACACTCACCACCACACTCACCACTACACTCACCACTACACTCACCACACTCACCACCACCACACTCACCACTACACTCACCACTACACTCACCACCACACTCACCACTACACTCACCACTACACTCACCACCACTACACTCACCACCACACTCACCACCACACTCACCACCACACTCACCACTACACTCACCACCACACTCACCACTACACTCACCACACTCACTACTACACTCACCACTACACTCACCACCACACTCACCACCACACTCACCACTACAATCACCACTACACTCACCACCACACTCACCACTACACTCACCACCACACTCACCACTACAATCACCACCACACTCACCACCACACTCACCACCACACTCACCACCACACTCACCACCACACTCACCACTACACTCACCACTACACTCACCACTACACTCACCACCACTACACTCACCACCACACTCACCACTACACTCACCACCACACTCACCACCACACTCACCACCACACTCACCACCACACTCACCACTACACTCACCACTACACTCACCACCACTACACTCACCACCACACTCACCACCACACTCACCACCACACTCACCACCACCACACTCACCACCACACTCACCACCACACTCACCACCACACTCACCACCACACTCACCACCACACTCACCACCACACTCACTACACTCACCACTACACTCACCACCACACTCACCACTACACTCACCACTACACTCACCACCACCACACTCACCACCACACTCACCACCACACTCACCACTACACTCACCACTAGTGCACTCGGACAAGGAACGTGGAGTTACTCCGTGTGAGTTCGCCACCATTTGAAGGGTCCCACACTGGGTGTGGGTGTGGGAGGTGTGACCCCCCGTATATGAGGCCGTTCATAAATGACGTCACGCACCTAAGGGGGGGGGGCGGGGTCAGACATTTGTGACGTCGTGTGACGAGGGAGGGGGGGGTGAGACATGTGACGTCACACCAAAATGCTGCAACTTTTTAAATGAATATAGACAACACGTTTTAATTAATTAAATAGATTTTTTAATAAATGTTTTCTCCTACAACATCAGAGTGCAGAAATGTGACGTCACACCAAAATGCTGCAACTTTTTAAATGAATCTAGACACCGCGTTCTACTTCATTAAATAGATTCTAGATTTGAAGCTTTCGTGACTGCAAGGAATCAATTTCTTAGGTTTTTTCGGTAAAGTCACGTAGGTAAAACATCAAAATTAATGAAAATAAAATAAAAACAAAAATCACGACGTTTCCGAAACGTCGTGATTTTTGTTTTTATTTTATTTTATTTTCATTAATTTTGATGTTTTACCTACGTGACTTTACCGAAAAAACCTAAGAAATTGATTTCATTAAATAGACTTTTCAATAAATGTTTTCTCCTACAACATCAGAGTGCAGCGCCACATTAAATACGCACTACAATGACAATAGTTTAAAGCGATTTGAAGCGTGCTTTATTTTTTTTGGGGGGGGGGGGGGGGGCAGAGCTTTGTGACGTCATATTTGAGGGGGGGGGGTTGTGGGTGAGTGGGTGGGTGAGTGGTTGGTGGCTGGGTGGGTGAGTGGGTGAGTGGGTGGGTGAGTGGGTGAGTGGGTGGGTGAGTGGCTGGGTGAGTGGCTAGGTGAGTGGCTGGGTGAGTGAGTGAGTGGCTGGGTGAGTGGCTGGGTGAGTGGCTGGGTGAGTGGCTAGGTGAGTGGCTGGGTGAGTGGCTGGATGAGTGAATGTGTAAGTTGGCTTACAAACAAATCCCGGATTGTCCAGGAACCTGTCCCGGATTTGACGCCCGTCTGTTGACAACAACTCTTGAAAGCGACATGTCACTTGAAGAATACGAATTAATAATTAAAGAAACCGCTACAAACAAGGTCATAAATAACTGCGGTTATGTACGGGGGGAGGGGGCGGTTAGAGCCATAACCCCCTCAATCCCCATCTCCATCTCATCTCTTATCTTATCTCGAAGGATGACGCCATAAATGACGTCACGCGATTTTGGACGATTTTTGACCCCCCCCCCCCCAGTGACGTTACATGACGTCAAAAAAGTCAGACCCCCCCCCCCCACCCTCAAAGATGACGTCACAAAGCTCTGCCCCCGCCCCCAAAAAAAACCATGTTTCCATTTTCAATATGAAACACGCTTCAAATCGCTTTAAACTATTGTCATTGTAGTGCGTATTTAATGTGGCGCTGCACTCTGATGTTGTAGGAGAAAACATTTATTGAAAAGTATAATTAATTAGGTAGAACGTGTCGTCTATATTCATTTAAAGTTGCAGCATTTTGATGTGACGTCACATTTCTCACCCCCTCCTCCCTCGTCACACGACGTCCAAAAAGTCAGACCCCCCCCCCAACCCTCAAAGATGACGTCACAAAGCTCTGCCCCCCGCCCCAAAAAAAAAACAACATGTTTCCATTTTCAATATGAAACACGCTTCAAATCGCTTTAAACTATTGTCATTGTAGGGCGTATTTACTGTGGCGCTGCACTCTGATGTTGTAAGAGAAAACAGTTGTAGTGTTGTAAAGGACGGACTTCTAAACTATTTTATTGCACACACACACACTTTATTATCTTAATTACGCAGTCCCTATCACACACAAATGGGGTATACGGTCCTCTCAACCGTTACCCTGAAGAGATACAGCCTTTCGGACATTGTACAGCTGCACACTCAAGCTTAGCTACTATTCTAAGGATGTTACAGCCTTTCGGACATTGTACAGCTGCACACTCAAGCTTAGCTACTATTCTAAGGATGTACAGCCTTTCGGACATTGTACAAGTCCACACTCAAGCTTAGCTACTATTCTAAGGATGTACAGCCTTTCGGACATTGTACAATTCCACACTCAAGCTCAGCTACTATTCTAAGGATGTACAGCCTTTCGGACATTGTACAAGTCCACACTCAAGCTTAGCTACTATTCTAAGGATGTACAGCCTTTCGGACATTGTACAGCTCCACACTCAAGCTCAGCTACTATTCTAAGGATGTACAGCCTTTCGGACATTGTACAATTCCACACTCAAGCTTAGCTACTATTCTAAGGATGTTACAGCCTTTCGGACATTGTACAACTTCACACTCAAGCTTAGCTACTATTCTAAGGATGTTACAGCCTTTCGGACATTGTACAACTTCACACTCAAGCTCAGCTACTATTCTAAGGATGTTACAGCCTTTCGGACATTGTACAACTTCACACTCAAGCTCAGCTACTATTCTAAGGATGTTACAGCCTTTCGGACATTGTACAACTTCACACTCAAGCTCAGCTACTATTCTAAGGATGTTACAGCCTTTCGGACATTGTACAACTTCACACTCAAGCTTAGCTACTATTCTAAGGATGTTACAGCCTTTCGGACATTGTACAACTCCACACTCAAGCTTAGCTACTATTCTAAGGATGGTACAGCCTTTCGGACATTGTACAGCTACACACTCAAGCTCAGCTACTATTCTAAGGATGTTACAGCCTTTCGGACATTGTACAGCTACACACTCAAGCTTAGCTACTATTCTAAGGATGTACAGCCTTTCGGACATTGTACAGCTACACACTCAAGCTTAGCTACTATTCTAAGGATGTTACAGCCTTTCGGACATTGTACAGCTTCACACTCAAGCTTAGCTACTATTCTAAGGATGTTACAGCCTTTCGGACATTGTACAGCTTCACACTCAAGCTTAGCTACTATTCTAAGGATGTTACAGCCTTTCGGACATTGTACAACTCCACACTCAAGCTTAGCTACTATTCTAAGGATGTTACAGCCTTTCGGACATTGTACAGCTACACACTCAAGCTTAGCTACTATTCTAAGGATGTTACAGCCTTTCGGACATTGTACAGCTTCACACTCAAGCTTAGCTACTATTCTAAGGATGTTACAGCCTTTCGGACATTGTACAACTCCACACTCAAGCTTAGCTACTATTCTAAGGATGTTACAGCCTTCGGACATTGTACAACTTCACACTCAAGCTCAGCTACTATTCTAAGGATGTTACAGCCTTCGGACATTGTACAGCTCCACACTCAAGCTTAGCTACTATTCTAAGGATGTACAGCCTTTCGGACATTGTACAGATCCACACTCAAGCTCAGCTACTATTCTAAGGATGTTACAGCCTTTCGGACATTGTACACCTCCACACTCAAGCTCAGCTACTATTCTAAGGATGTTACAGCCTTTCGGACATTATACAACTTCACACTCAAGCTTAGCTACTATTCTAAGGATGTTACAGCCTTCGGACATTGTACAGCTTCACACTCAAGCTTAGCTACTATTCTAAGGATGTTACAGCCTTTCGGACATTGTACAGCTTCACACTCAAGCTTAGCTACTATTCTAAGGATGTACAGCCTTTCGGACATTGTACAGCTACACACTCAAGCTTAGCTACTATTCTAAGGATGTTACAGCCTTTCGGACATTGTACACCTCCACACTCAAGCTCAGCTACTATTCTAAGGATGTTACAGCCTTTCGGACATTATACAACTTCACACTCAAGCTTAGCTACTATTCTAAGGATGTTACAGCCTTCGGACATTGTACAGCTTCACACTCAAGCTTAGCTACTATTCTAAGGATGTTACAGCCTTTCGGACATTGTACAGCTTCACACTCAAGCTTAGCTACTATTCTAAGGATGTACAGCCTTTCGGACATTGTACAGCTACACACTCAAGCTTAGCTACTATTCTAAGGATGTTACAGCCTTTCGGACATTGTACAGCTTCACACTCAAGCTTAGCTACTATTCTAAGGATGTACAGCCTTTCGGACATTGTACAGCTACACACTCAAGCTCAGCTACTATTCTAAGGATGTTACAGCCTTTCGGACATTGTACACCTCCACACTCAAGCTCAGCTACTATTCTAAGGATGTTACAGCCTTTCGGACATTATACAACTTCACACTCAAGCTTAGCTACTATTCTAAGGATGTTACAGCCTTCGGACATTGTACAGCTTCACACTCAAGCTTAGCTACTATTCTAAGGATGTTACAGCCTTTCGGACATTGTACAGCTTCACACTCAAGCTTAGCTACTATTCTAAGGATGTACAGCCTTTCGGACATTGTACAGCTACACACTCAAGCTTAGCTACTATTCTAAGGATGTTACAGCCTTTCGGACATTGTACAGCTTCACACTCAAGCTTAGCTACTATTCTAAGGATGTACAGCCTTTCGGACATTGTACAGCTACACACTCAAGCTTAGCTACTATTCTAAGGATGTTACAGCCTTTCGGACATTGTACAGCTTCACACTCAAGCTTAGCTACTATTCTAAGGATGTTACAGCCTTTCGGACATTGTACAGCTTCACACTCAAGCTTAGCTACTATTCTAAGGATGTTACAGCCTTTCGGACATTGTACAACTCCACACTCAAGCTCAGCTACTATTCTAAGGATGTACAGCCTTTCGGACATTGTACAGCTACACACTCAAGCTTAGCTACTATTCTAAGGATGTTACAGCCTTTCGGACATTGTACAACTTCACACTCAAGCTTAGCTACTATTCTAAGGATGTTACAGCCTTTCGGACATTGTACAACTTCACACTCAAGCTTAGCTACTATTCTAAGAATGTTACAGCCTTTCGGACATTGTACAACTTCACACTCAAGCTCAGCTACTATTCTAAGGATGTACAGCCTTCGGACATTGTACAACTCCACACTCAAGCTCAGCTACTATTCTAAGGATGTACAGCCTTCGGACCTTGCTGTCTATCTAATCTCCCTGCTATCCTAGCGTCCTCTGGCTGGACTTAGGAGAGGCACACTGACCCACGGCTGACTCGGTGGGTGCCTGACCTTTGATCGCTCAAGACCTTCGCCGTCACAAGGGCTGGAAGGCTGGGAGCACCATCTCACTCACCCATCCACCCACCATCTCACTCACCCATCCACCCACCATCTCACTCACCCATCCACCCACCATCTCACTCACCCATCCAACCACCATCTCACTCACCCACCCACCAACTCACCCACCTACCCACCATCTCACTCACCCATCCACCCACCATCTCACTCACCCATCCACCCACCATCTCACTCACCCATCCAACCACCATCTCACTCACCCACCCACCAACTCACCCACCTACCCACCAACTCACTCACCCAACCACCATCTCCCTCGCTAACCCACCAACTCACCCACCTATCCACCATTTCACTCACTCACCCACCCACCAACTCGCCCACCTATCCACCAACTCGCTCACCCATCCACCATTTCACTCACCCATCCACCCACCAACTCGCCCACCTATCCACCGACTCACTCACCCATCCACCATCTCACTCACCCACCCACCCACCAACTCACCCACCTACCCACCAACTCACTCACTCATCCACCATTTCACTCTCTAACCCACCATCTCACTCACCCGTCCACCACACAGCACCCACCCACCCACAGGAGTTCTTATCAATACCTCCGTAGATAAGGATAAGTGGCTGTATAACTTAAGGTCCCCTGTGTGCCAGTAAAACTATATTCGGAACGCATATCCTGTCCACCCACCCACCATCTCACGTATATATCTAGCATCTCACTCACCCAACCACCATCTCACTCACTCAACCACCCACCATTTCACTCACCCACCCACCATCTCACTCACCCAACCACCCACCATTTCACTCACTCAACCACCATCTCACTCACTCAACCACCCACCATTTCATTCACCCACCCACCCACCATCTCACTCACCCAACCACCATCTCACTCACCCAACCACCATCTCACTCACTCAACCACCCACCATTTCATTCACCCACCCACCATCTCACTCACCCAACCACCATCTCACTCACTCAACCACCATCTCACTCACTCAACCACCCACCATTTCATTCACCCACCCACCCACAATCTCACCCACCCAACCACCATCTCACTCACCTAACCACCATCTCACTCACTCAACCACCCACCATTTCATTCACCCACCCACCCACCATCTCACTCACCCAACCACCATCTCACTCACTCAACCACCATCTCACTCACTCAACCACCCACCATTTCATTCACCCACCCACCCACCATCTCACTCACCCAACCACCATCTCACTCAACCACCCACCATTTCATTCACCCACCCACCCACCATCTCACTCACCCAACCACCATCTCACTCACTCAACCACCCACCATTTCATTCACCCACCCACCCACCATCTCACTCACCCAACCACCATCTCACTCACTCAACCACCATCTCACTCACTCAACCACCCACCATCTCACTCAACCACCCACCATTTCACTCACTCACCCACCCACCATCTCACTCACCCAACCACCCACCATTTCACTCACTCAACCACCATCTCACTCACTCAACCACCCACCATTTCATTCACCCACCCACCCACCATCTCACTCACCCAACCACCCACCATTTCACTCACCCACCCACCATTTCACTCACCCACCCACCCACCATTTCACTCACCCAACCACCCACAATTTCACTCACCCACCATCTCACTAACCCATCCACCCACTCACCATCTCACTCGCGCACCCATCCATCCACTATCTCACCCACCCATCCACTTTCTCACCCACCCATCCACTATCTCACGCAGCCACTCAGCAACCAGCTCACTCTCCCACCCACCCATCATCTCACTCTCCCACCCAACCACTATCTCACTCAACCATCCACCCACCATCTCACCCACCCACCATCTCACCCACCCATCCACTATCTCACGCAGCCACTCAGCAACCAGCTCACTCTCCCACCCACCCATCATCTCACTCTCCCACCCAACCACTATCTCACTCAACCATCCACCCACCATCTCACTCACCCACCCATCCACTATCTCACGCACCCACTCATCCACCAACTCACCCACCCATCCATCCACCATCTCACTCTCCCACCCACCCACCAACTCTCTTACCCACTCACAATATCACTCACCCACCCACCCACCATCTCACTATCTCACTGACAAACCCACCATCACAATGACCCATCCACCATCTCACAACCACTCACCATTTCACTCAACCACCCACCATCTCACTCACCCATCCACCCACTCACCATCTCATTCACGCACCTACCCAACCACTATCTCACTCACCCAACCACCATCTCACCCACCCATCCACTATCTTACTCACCCACTATCTCACTCCCCACCCACCCATCCATCCTCTCACCCACCCACCCACCATCTCACTCACTCACCCACCCACCATCTCACCCACCCCACCCACCCACCATCTCACTCACTCACCACCCACAATCTCACTCACCCACCCACCCACCCACCATCTCACCCACCCATCCACTATCTCACTCACCTACCCATCCACCCTCTCATCCACCCACCGATCCATCATCTCACTCACCCACCCACCCACCCACCATCTCACTCACCCACCACCCACCATCTCACCCACCCATCCACTATCTTACTCACCCACTATCTCACTCACCCACCCATCCACCCTCTCATCCACCCACCGATCCATCATCTCACTCACCCACCCACCCACCATCTCACTCACCCACCCACCCACCATCTCACCCACCCATCCACTATCTTACTCACCCACTATCTCACTCTCCACCCACCCATCCACCCTCTCATCCACCCACGATCCATCATATCACTCACTCACCCACCCACCATCTCACCCACCCATCCACCCACCATCTCACCCACCCATCCACTATCTTACTCACCCACTATCTCACTCTCCACCCACCCATCCACCCTCTCATCCACCCACGATCCATCATCTCACTCACTCACCCACCCACCATCTCACTCACCCACCCACCCACCATCTCACTCACCCACCCACCATCTCACCCACCCATCCACCCTCTCATCCACCCACCCACCCACCATCTCACTCACCCACCCACCCACCATCTCACTCACCCACCCACCATCTTACCCACCCATCCACTATCTTACTCACCCACGATCTCACTCCCCACCCACCCACCATCTCACTCACCCACCCACACACCATCTCACCCACCCAGGGTGGGGCTGGGTGGGGAGGGAAGGATGGGGAGGGGCTGGGTGGGGAGGGGCTGGGTGGGGAGGGGCTGGTCACCCCGTGGTGCCCTTATAAAACTCAACGTTTCACCTACTCACGCCGGCTTGTGCCCGCCCTCACAGTCGGCCATATTTGCGGAATACACCACGTTGCCCTGGCCGTTGACCCTGCAGGCCATTGACCGAGCAACCCAACGTGTTCCTACCAGCTCCCTCCGCAGCAGGACAATGTGTTTGTGCTGTGGCTGTTCCACCTGATGACGGAAGTTCGTGTTGCTTCTGAAACGTCGTGATTTAATGTAGTTATTTTCATTTTATATTATTTTTATTATTATTTTAGTTTTTCATCTACGTGACTTTACCGAAAGAACCAAAGCGTACGGTGGGTTGTGCCACTCAACCCTGAACAAAAATGGTCCTCGGAAAGTAACCCCGGGGCAACACTTCGTATTTCAAGCGAGGTGATTGTAGATCAAATCAAAATTTGAAAACTTATTTATTTTGTACAATAATTCTAGATTTGAAGCTTTCGTGACTGCAAGGATTCATATTCGTAGGTTTTTTCGGGAAAGTCACGTAGGTGCAATAATGTTTAATAGTGTATTGTATTACATAACTTTTTTACCTTTTCTTGTTTCATTGTGTGTAATGGCAGAGATTAGGGATTAATAAAGTACAACCATAACCACAATCATATCAACAGAAATCTGTTTTATAGCAAAATATTGGGGGGGGGGGGGGCATTTTGAGCATATTTGAATATTGGGGGGGGGGGGGGAGGGGGGGGGATGGGTCCCCCCATTTATTTGTTATAATTACGCCTTGTTATAGATAATCTTTGTTTTTTTCGGTAAAGTCACATAGGTAGAAATAAAATAACATAGAATTATATTTTATTTTAAAATAAAAATGTATATGATTTTATTTTTAAATAAAATAACGTAACATTTTATTTTTTAAAAATGACATAAAATTTTATTTTAAAATAAAATTTATTTTAAAATAAATAATATAAAATTAATTTTAAATAAAATAACATAAAATGTTATTTTAAAATAAAATAATATAAAATAACATAAAATTTTATTTTAAAATAAAACAACGTAACATTTTATCTTAAAATACTACAATATCAATTTTTATAAAAAAAAAAAAATTACGTACAATTTAATTTTATTTTATATTATTTTATTTCCACCTACGTGACTTTACCGAAAGAACCAAAGGGTATGGATCCCTGCAGTCACGAAAGCTTCAAATCAAGACAGATTATAGAGGCCAGGTGGAACAAACCCCATACACCGCCATGCCACTAATACCAAAGCGAAGTTCTGTTGTGGACTAATCAGTCTCAAAGACAGTCGGAAAGACAGCGTCTGACAGCCCTGTTCTTCACCTGAGGACGGCTGCTTGCGTTGTGGCCGAAACGTCGTGAGAATTGTATTGTATTATGTTTTATTTTATTATTTTATTATTTCCATTCTGCGCGATGACTTTACCGAAAGAACTTAAGATTAGCATAAAAAAATAACGATTTCAATCGGCGATGGCAAACACAGATCGGAGACAAGAATGTCTCTGCTGTAGGTCGATCAGCTTCAAAGGCATTGCCACACAACATTATAATGACATTGTTACTAAAGACAAAGCACACAGAAGTACGAGTGTAACATTGTTAGACTCTTGTACTGGAACCCCCCCTCACACGTCAATGCTCGTTCCGGGGCCCATCCCGCTTCAATTCGCGTTCCGGGGCCCCTCTCACGCTGCAATTCACGTTCCGGGCCCCCTCACACCACAATGCTCGTTCCGGGGCCCCCTCACACTACAATGCTCGTTCCGGGCCCCCCCCTCACACTACAATGCTCGTTCCGGGCCCTCCCCTCACACTACAATGCTCGTTCCGGGCCCCCCCCCTCACACTACAATGCTCGTTCCGGGCCCCCCCCTCACACTACAATGCTCGTTCCGGGCCCCCCCCTCACACTACATTGCTCGTTCCGGAGCCCCCCCTCACACTACAATGCTCGTTCCGGAGCCCCCCCTCACACTACAATGCTCGTTCCGGAGCCCCCCCTCACACTACAATGCTCGTTCCGGAGCCCCCCCTCACACTACAATGCTCGTTCCGGAGCCCCCCCCTCACACTACAATGCTCGTTCCGGAGCCCCCCCCTCACACTACAATGCTCGTTCCGGAGCCCCCCCTCACACTACAATGCTCGTTCCGGGCCCCCCCCTCACACTACAATGCTCGTTCCGGAGCCCCCCCTCACACTACATTGCTCGTTCCGGGGCCCCCTCACCACTACAATGCTCGTTCCGGGGCACCCTCACACCACAATGCGCGTTCCGGGGCCCCTTCACACCACAATGCTCGTTCCGGGGCCCCTCACACCACAATGCTCGTTCCGGGGCCCCCCTCACACTACAATGCTCGTTCCGGGGCACCCTCACACCACAATGCGCGTTCCGGGGCCCCTTCACACTACAATGCTCTTTCCGGGGCCCCCTCACACCACAATGCTCGTTCCGGGCCCCCTCACACCACAATGCTCGTTCCGGGACCCCTCACACCACAATGCGTGTTCCGGGCCCCCCCCTCACACTACAATGCTCGTTCCGGGGCCCCCTCACCCCACAATTCACGTTTCGGGCCCCCCTCACACTACAATGCTCGTTCCGGGCCCCCCCCCTCACACCACAATGCTCGTTCCGGGGCCCCCCTCACACTCCAATGCTCGTTCCGGGGCCCCCTCACACCACAATGCTCGTTCCAGGGCCGCCCTCCCACTACAATGCTCGTTCCGGGGCCCCCTCACACTACAATGCGCGTTCCGGCCCCCCCCCCTCACACCACAATGCGCGTTCCGGGGCCCCGCTCACACCACAATGCGCGTTCCGTCCCCCCCCCTCACACTACAATGCTCGATCCGGGGCCCATCCCTCTTCAATTCGCGTTCCGGGGCCCCCTTCACACCAGAATGCTCGTTCCGGGGCCCCCTCACACCACAATGCGCGTTCCGGCCCCCCCTCTCACACTACAATGCTCGTTCCGGGGCCCCCCTCACGCTACAATGCGCGTTCCGGGGCCCCCTCACACTACAATGCTCGTTCCGGGGCCCCCTCACACTACAATGCTCGTTTCGGGGCCCATCCCTCTTTAATTCGCGTTTTGGGGCCCCCATCACACTACAATGCTCGTTCCGGGGCCCATCACTCTTCACTTCGCGTTCCGGGGCCCCCTTTCATACCACAATGCTCGTTCCGGGGCCCCCTTCACACCACAATGCGCGTTCCGGTGCCCATCCCTCTTCAATTCGCGTTCTGGGGCCCCCTCACACTACAATGCTCGTTCCGGGGCCTCCCCTCACACTACAATGCGCGTTCCGGGGCACCCCTCACACTACAATGCTCGTTCCGGGGCCCCCCTCACACTACAATGCGCGTTCCGGGGCCCCCTTTCATACCACAATGCTCGTTCCGGGGCCCCCTTCACACCACAATGCGCGTTCCGGTGCCCATCCCTCTTCAATTCGCGTTCTGGGGCCCCCTCACACTACAATGCTCGTTCCGGGGCCTCCCCTCACACTACAATGCGCGTTCCGGGGCACCCCTCACACTACAATGCTCGTTCCGGGGCCCCCCTCACACTACAATGCGCGTTCCGGGGCCCCCCTCACACTACAATGCGCGTTCCGGGGCCCCCCTCACACTACAATGCGCGTTCCGGGGCCCCCCTCACACTACAATGCTCGTTCCGGGGCCTCCCCTCACACTACAATGCTCGTTCCGGGGCCCCCCTCACACTACAATGCTCGTTCCGGGGCCCCCCTCACACTACAATGCGCGTTCCGGGGCACCCCTCACACTACAATGCTCGTTCCGGGGCCCCCCTCACACTACAATGCTCGTTCCGGGGCCCATCCCTCTTCAATTCGCGTTCCGGGGCCCCCTCCACACCACAATGCTCGTTCCGGGGCCCCCCTCACACTGCAGTGCTTGTTCCGGGGCCCCCCCCTCACACTACAATGCGCGTTCTGGGGCCCATTCCTCTTCAATTCGCGTTCCGGAGCCCCCTCCACACCACAATGCTCGTTCCGCCCCCCCCCACACTACAATGCGCGTTCCGGGGCCCCCTCACACCACAATGCGCGTTCCGGGGCCCCCTCACACCACAATGCGCGTTCCGGGGCCCCCCTCACACCACAATGCGCGTTCCGGGGCCCCCTCACACCACAATGCGCGTTCCGGGGCCCCCCTCACACCACAATGCGCGTTCCGGGGCCCCCTCACACCACAATGCGCGTTCCGGGGCCCCCCT
>NC_136329.1:6026375-6035368 GCF_964198595.1 Lampetra fluviatilis
TGGGCGAGTGGGTGGGCGAGTGGGTGGGCGAGTGGGTGGGTGGGTGGGTGAGTGGGTGGGTGGGTGGGCGGATGAGCGGGTGAGTGGGTGGGTGAGTGGGTGGGTGGGTGGGC
The DNA here is from genome assembly GCF_964198595.1 of Lampetra fluviatilis. Taxonomy (NCBI): domain Eukaryota; kingdom Metazoa; phylum Chordata; class Hyperoartia; order Petromyzontiformes; family Petromyzontidae; genus Lampetra; species Lampetra fluviatilis. Next base: position 6,026,489 of record NC_136329.1, read on the forward strand.
GGGTGAGTGGGTGGGTGGGTGAGTGGGGTGAGTGGGTGGGTGAGTGGGTGAGTGGGTGAGTGGGTGGGTGGGTGAGTGGGTGCGTGAGTGGGTGAGTGGGTGGGTGAGTGGGTGGGTGGGTGAGTGGGTGGTGGTGGGTGGGCGGGTGAGTGGGCGAGTGGGTGGGCGAGTGGGTGGGCGGGTGGGTGAGTGGGTGGGTGGGTGGGCGGATGAGCGGGTGAGTGGGTGGGTGAGTGGGTGGGTGGGTGGGCGGGTGAGTGGGTGGGTGGGTTAGTGGGTGAGTGGGTGGGTGAGTGGGTGAGTGGGTGGGTGAGTGGGTGAGTGGGTGAGTGGGTGGGTGGGTGGGCGGGTGAGTGAGTGGGTGGATGGGTGAGTGGGTGGGTGGGTGAGTGGGTGAGTGGGTGAGTGGGTGGGTGGGTGGGTGGGTGGGTGAGTGGGTGGGTGGGTGAGTGGATGGGTGAGTGGGTGAGTGGATGGGTGAGTGGATGGGTGAGTGGGTGAGTGGGTGGGTGGGTGAGTGACTGAGTCAGTGAGTGGGTGGGTGGGTGAGTGGGTCGGTGGGTGGGTGAGTGGTGAGTGGGTGGGTGGGTGAGTGAGTGAGTGAGTGGGTGGGTGGTTGAGTGAGTGGGTGGGTGAGTGAGTGAGTGGGTGGGTGAGTGGGTGGGTGGGTGAGTGGGTGAGTGAGTGGGTGGGTGAGTGAGTGGGTGGGTGGGTGAGTGGGTGAGTGAGTGAGTGGGTGCGTGGGTAGGTTGGTGAATGGGTGGGTAAGTTGGGGGGTGGGTGAGTGGGTGAGTTGGTGAGTGAGTGAGTGGGTGGGCGAGTTGGTGGGTGGGTGGGTGGGTGAGCGGGCGGGGCGGGCGAGCGTGCGGGCGGGCGAGCGTGCGGGCGGGGCGAGCGAGCGGGCAGGCGGGCGGGCGGGCGGGCGGGTGGGTGGGCGATTGGGTGACCTCCTCCTGCACCTAGCCTGGCACAGCAGTCAACAACAACAGACCACAACAACACACAGATCCCTGCTCGAGACCACCCACCCATCACCTCTGTGTGTGCCGTGCCGGCCTTCGTAGGCACTGCTATTGGCTGACAACACTTGCCCCTACAGCCTGCTAGAGGCTACCCGGGGGACCTTTGTCCCTGTCTACTTCATAGCCACTGCTACTCGCTACTAACAGCACTTGCCCCTACAGCCCTGTTCGAGGCTACCTGGGGGATCTTTGTCTGTGTCTCGTTCATAAACACTTGCTACTCGCTACTAATAGCACTTGCCCCTACACCCTTCAAGAGGCTACCCGGGGCACCTTTGCCTCTGTGTCACCGCCTCCACTGTTTTGCAGAGTCGGCCACTCCACGCTGCCAGCCTGGAGCTGCCGAGGTGGAGGTGGAGCTGGAGGAGGTGGAGGAGGTGGAGGAGGTGGAGGAGGGTGAGTGGAGGGGTGGAGCTCACACGGTGGTTATAGGGGGGGAGGGGGGGAGGAGGGTGGAGGGGGAGGAGGTGGAGGGGGTGAGTTGAGGGGTGGAGGGTGGAGGAGGGGAAGGAGGGTGGAGGGGGTGGAGGGGGTGGAGGAGGTGGAGGAGGTGGAGGGGTGGAGGGGTGGAGGGGGTGGAGGGGTGGAGGGGGTGGAGTGGAGGTGGAGGAGGTGGAGGAGGTGGAGGGGTGGAGGAGGTGGAGGTGGAGGGGTGGAGGAGGTGGAGGAGGTGGAGGAGGTGGAGGGGGGTGAGTGGAGGGGTGGAGCTCACACGGTGGTTATAGGGGGGGAGGGGGGGAGGAGGGTGGAGGGGGAGGAGGTGGAGGAGGTGGAGGAGGTGGAGGGGGTGGAGGGGGTGGAGGGGGTGGAGGAGGTGGAGGGGGTGGAGGGGGTGGAGGGGGGTGGAGGAGGTGGAGGGGGTGGAGGGGGTGGAGGGGGTGGAGGAGGTGGAGGGGGTGGAGGGGGTGGAGGGGTGGAGGAGGTGGAGGGGGTCGAGGGGGTCGAGGGGGTGGAGGGGGTGGAGGGGGTGGAGGGGGTGGAGGAGGTGGAGGGGGTGGAGGGGGTGGAGGGGTGGAGGGGTGGAGGGGGTGGAGGGGGTCGAGGGGGGTGGAGGGGGTGGAGGGTGGAGGGTGGAGGGGGTGGAGGGGGTCGAGGGGGTCGAGGGGGTGGAGGGGGTGGAGGGGGTGGAGGGGGTGGAGGGGGTGGAGGAGGTGGAGGGGGTGGAGGGGGTGGAGGGGTGGGAGGAGGTGGAGGGGGTGGAGTGGGTGGAGTGGGTGGAGTGGGTGGAGTGGGTGGAGGAGGTGGAGGAGGTGGAGGAGGTGGAGGAGGTGGAGGAGGTGGAGGGGGTGGAGGGGGTGGAGGGGGTGGAGGGGGTGGGAGGGGGTGGAGGGGGTGGAGGGGGTGGAGGGGGTGGAGGGGGTTGAGGAGGGTGGAGGGGGGTGGAGGGGGTGGAGGGGGTGGAGGAGGAGGTGGAGGGGGTGGAGGGGGGTGGAGGGGGTGGAGGGGTGGAGGAGGTGGAGGAGGAGGGGGTGGAGGGGGTGGAGGGGGTGGAGGAGGAGGGGGTGGAGGGGGGTGGAGGGGGTGGAGGGGTGGAGGGGGTGGAGGAGGAGGAGGTGGAGGGGGTGGAGGGGGTGGAGGAGGAGGAGGTGGAGGGGGTGGAGGGGGTGGAGGGGGTGGAGGAGGTGGAGGGGGTGGAGGGGGTGGAGGAGGAGGAGGTGGAGGAGGTGGAGGGGGGTGGAGGGGTGGAGGAGGTGGAGGGGGGTGGAGTGGGTGGAGTGGGTGGAGGGGGTGGAGGAGGGTGGAGGGGGTGGAGGGGGTGGAGGAGGGTGGAGGGGGTGGAGGGGGGTGGAGGGGGTGGAGGGGTGGAGGAGGTGGAGGGGGTGGAGGGGGTGGAGGGGGTGGAGGAGGTGGAGGGGGTGGAGGAGGTGGAGGGGGGTGGAGGGGGGTGGAGGGGGTGGAGGAGGTGGAGGGGTGGAGGAGGTGGAGGGGGTGGAGGGGGTGGAGGGGGTGGAGGGGTGGAGGGGGTGGAGGGGTGGGAGGGGGTGGAGGAGGGTGGAGGGGGTGGAGGAGGTGGAGGAGGGTGGAGGAGGTGGAGGGGGTGGTGGGGGTGGAGGGGGTGGAGTGGGTGGAGGGTGGTGGAGGGGGTGGGAGGGGGTGGAGGAGGGTGGAGGGGGTGGAGGGGGTGGTGTGGGTGGAGTGGGTGGAGGGGGTGGTGGGGGTGGAGGTGGGTGGAGGGGGTGGAGGGGGTGGAGGTGGGGTGGAGGAGGGTGGAGGGGGTGGAGTGGGTGGTGTGGGTGGAGGGGGTGGAGGGGGTGGAGGGGGGTGGAGGAGGGTGGAGGGGGTGGAGTGGGTGGAGGGGGTGGAGGAGGTGGAGGGGTGGGAGGGGGTGGAGGGGTGGGAGGGGGTGGAGGAGGGTGGAGGGGGTGGAGGAGGGTGGAGGGGGTGGAGGAGGTGGAGGAGGTGGAGGGGGTGGTGGAGGTGGAGGGGGTGGAGGGGGTGGAGGGGTGGGAGGTGGTGGTGGGGGTGGAGGGGGTGGAGGGGGTGGAGGGGGTGGAGGGGTGGGTGGAGGTGGAGGAGGTGGAGGGGTGGTGGAGGTGGAGGGGGTGGAGTGGGTGGAGGGGGTGGAGGGGTGGGAGGGGGTGGAGGAGGGTGGAGGGGGTGGAGGGGGTGGTGGAGGTGGAGGGGGTGGAGGAGGTGGAGGGGGTGGAGGGGGTGGTGGGGGTGGAGGGGTGGAGGGGTGGAGGGGGGTGGAGGGGGTGGAGGGGGTGGAGGGGGTGTGGAGGGGGTGGAGGGGGTGGAGGAGGAGGGGGTGGAGGGGGTGGAGGGGGTGGAGGGGGTGGAGGGGGTGGAGGGGGTGGAGGGGGTGGAGGAGGGTGGAGGGGGTGGAGGGGGTGGAGGGGGTGGAGGGGGTGGAGGAGGGTGGAGGGGGTGGAGGGGGTGGAGGGGGTGGGGGGGTGGAGGGGGTGGAGGAGGGTGGAGGGGGTGGAGGGGTGGAGGGGGTGGAGGGGGTGGAGGGGTGGAGGGGGTGGAGGGGGTGGAGGGGGTGGAGGAGGGTGGAGGGGGTGGAGGGGGGTGGAGGGGGTGGAGGGGGTGGAGGGGGTGGAGACGGTGGAGACGGTGGAGGGGGTGGAGGGGGTGGAGGGGGTGGAGGAGGGTGGAGGGGGTGGAGGGGGGTGGAGGGGGGTGGAGGGTGGAGGGGGTGGAGGGGGTGGGGGGGTGGAGGGGTGGAGGGGGTGGAGGGGGTGGAGGGGTGGAGGGGGTGGAGGGGGTGGAGGAGGGTGGAGGGGTGGAGGGGGTGGAGGAGGGTGGAGGGGGGTGGAGGGGGTGGAGGGGGTGGAGGGGGTGGAGGGGGTGGAGGAGGGTGGAGGGGGTGGAGGGGGTGGAGGGGGTGGAGGAGGGTGGAGGGGGTGGAGGGGGTGGAGGGGTGGAGGGGGTGGAGGGGGTGGAGGAGGGTGGAAGGGGTGGAAGGGGTGGAGGAGGGTGGAGGAGGGTGGAGGGGGTGGAGGGGGTGGAGGGGGTGGAGGAGGGTGGAGGGGGTGGAGGGGGTGGAGGGGGTGGAGGGGGGTGGAGGGGTTGGAGGGGGTGGAGGGGGTGGAGTGGGTGGAGGAGGGTGGAGGGGGTGGAGGGGGGTGGAGTGGGTGGAGGGGGTGGAGGGGGTGGAGGGGGTGGAGGGGTGGGAGGGGGTGGAGGAGGGTGGAGGGGGTGGAGTGGGTGGAGGGGGTGGAGGGGGTGGAGGGGGTGGAGGGGGTGGAGGAGGGTGGAGGTGGTGGAGGGGGTGGAGGGGGTGGAGGGGGTGGAGGGGGGTGGAGGGGGTGGAGGGTGGAGGGTGGAGGGGGTGGAGGGGGTCGAGGGGGTGGAGGGGGTGGAGGGGTGGAGGAGGGTGGAGGGGGTGGAGGGGGTGGAGGGGGTGGAGGTGGTGGAGGGGGTGGAGGAGGTGGAGGGGGTGGAGGGGGTGGAGGGTGGAGGGGGTGGAGGGGGTGGAGGGGGTGGAGGGGGTCGAGGGGGTCGAGGGGGTCGAGGGGGTGGAGGGGGTGGAGGGGTGGAGGGGGTGGAGGGGGTGGAGGGGTGGAGGGGTGGAGGGGGTCGAGGGGGTCGAGGGGGTGGAGGGTGGAGGGGGGTGGAGGGGTCGAGGGGGTCGAGGGGGTGGAGGGGGTGGAGGGGGTCGAGGGGGTCGAGGGGGTCGAGGGGGTCGAGGGGGTGGAGGGGTGGAGGGGGTGGAGGGGGTGAGGGGGTCGAGGGGGTCGGAGGGGGTGGAGGGGTGGAGGGTGGAGGGGGTCGAGGGGGTCGAGGGGGTGGAGGGGGTCGAGGGGGTCGAGGGGGTGGAGGGGGTGGAGGGGGTGGAGGGGTGGAGGGGGGTGGAGGGGGTGGAGGGTGGAGGGGGTGGAGGGGGTGGAGGGTGGAGGGGGTGGAGGGGGTCGAGGGGGTGGAGGGGGTGGAGGGTGGAGGGGGTCGAGGGGGTCGAGGGGGTGGAGGGGGTGGAGGGGGTGGAGGGGGTGGAGGGTGGAGGGGGTGGACGGGGTCGAAGGGGTCGAGGGGGTGGAGGGGGTCGAGGGGGTGGAGGGGGTGGAGGGGGTGGAGGGGGTCGAGGGGGTGGAGGGGGTGGAGGGGGTGGAGGGGGTGGAGGGGTGGAGGTGGTGGAGGGGGTCGAGGGGGTCGAGGGGGTCGAGGGGTCGAGGGGGTCGAGGGGTCGAGGGGGTCGAGGGGGTCGAGGGGGTCGAGGGGGTCGAGGGGGGTCGAGGGGGTGGAGGGTGGAGGGGGTGGAGGGGGTGGAGGAGGGTGGAGGAGGGTGGAGGGGGTGGAGGGGGTGGAGGGGGTGGAGGAGGGTGGAGGGGGTGGAGTGGGTGGAGGGGGTGGAGGGGGTGGAGGAGGGTGGAGGGGGTGGGAGGGGGTGGGAGGGGGTGGGAGGGGGTGGGAGGGGGTGGGAGGGGGTGGGAGGGGGTGGAGGGGGTGGAGGGGGTGGAGGGGGTGGAGGGGGTGGAGGAGGGTGGAGGAGGTGGAGGGTTGAGTGGAGGTGGTGGAGGGGGTGGAGGGGGTGGAGGGGTGGAGTGGGTGGAGGGGTGGAGGGGTGGAGGGGGTGGAGTGGGTGGAGGGGGTGGAGGGGGAGGGGTGGAGGGGTGGAGGGGGTGGAGGGGGTGGAGGGGGTGGAGGGGTGAGGGGGTGGAGGGGGTGGAGTGGGTGGAGGGGTGGAGGGGGTGGAGGGGGTGGAGTGGTGGGTGGGTGGAGGGGTGGAGGGGGTGGAGGGGGTGGAGGGGTGGAGGGGGTGGAGGGAGGTGGAGGGGGTGGAGGGGGTGGAGGGGGTGGAGGGGGTGGAGGAGGGGTGGAGGAGGTGGAGGGGGTGGAGGGGGTGGAGGGGGTGGAGGGGGTGGAGGGTGGTGGAGGGGGTGGAGGGGGTGGAGGGGGTGGAGGGGGTGAGGGGGTGGATGTGGAGGGATGGATTTATTTTTTTGGTATTGGATGGTTTGTGAGGGGGGTGGAGTGGGTGGAGGGGGTGGAGTGGGTGGAGGGGGTGGAGGGGTGGAGGGGGTGGAGGGGGTGGAGGGGGTGGAGGGGTGGAGGGGGGTGGAGGGGTGGAGGGGGTGGAGGGGTGGTGGAGGAGGTGGAGGAGGAGGAGGGTTGAGTGGAGGGGGTGGAGGGGGTGGAGGGGGTGGAGGGGTGGAGTGGGTGGAGGGGTGGAGGGGTGGAGGGGGTGGAGTAGGTGGAGGGGGTGGAGGGGTGGAGGGGGTGGAGGGGTGGAGGGGGTGGAGGGGGTGGAGGGGGTGGAGGGGGTGGAGGGGGTGGAGGAGGAGGGTGGAGGGGGTGGAGGAGGGTGGAGGGGGTGGAGGGGTGGAGGGGGTGGAGGGGGTGGAGGGGGTGGAGGGGTGGAGGAGGGTGGAGGGGGTGGAGGGGGTGGAGGAGGAGGGTGGAGGGGGTGGAGGAGGGTGGAGGGGGTGGAGGGGTGGAGGAGGGTGGAGGGGGTGGAGGGGGTGGAGGAGGTGGAGGGGGTGGAGGGGGTGGAGGAGGAGGGTGGAGGGGGTGGAGGGGTGGAGGAGGGTGGAGGGGGTGGAGGGGGTGGAGGGGGTGGAGGAGGAGGGTGGAGGGGGTGGAGGAGGGTGGAGGGGGGTGGAGGGGTGGAGGAGGGTGGAGGGGGTGGAGGGGGTGGAGGGGGAGGGTGGAGGAGGTGGAGGAGGTGGAGGAGGAGGGTGGAGGAGGGTGGAGGGGGTGGAGGGGGTCGAGGGGGTGGTGGGGGTGGTGGGGGTGGAGGGGTGGAGGGGTGGAGGGTGGAGAGTGTAGGTGGAAGAGGTGGAAGAGGTGGAGGGGTGGAGGAGGGTGGAGGGGGTGGAGGGGGTGGAGGGGGTGGAGGAGGGTGGAAGGGGTGGAGGAGGGTGGAGGGGGTGGAGGAGGTGGAGGGGGTGGAGGGGGTCGAGGGGGTGGTGGGGGTGGAGGGGTGGAGGGGTGGAGGGTGGAGAGTGTAGGTGGAAGAGGTGGAAGAGGTGGAGGGGGTGGAGGAGGGTGGAGGGGGGTGGAGGAGGGTGGAAGGGGTGGAGGAGGGTGGAGGGGGGTGGAGGGGGGTGGAGGAGGGTGGAGGGGTGGAGGGGGTGGAGGGGGTGGAGGAGGGTGGAGGGGGGTGAGTGGAGGGGTGGAGGGTGGAGGGGGTGGAAGAGGTGGAGGGGGGTGAGTCCATCACGGCCGTGAGTCGTCGTCCTGCTCACTTCCCCGCGGTTCTAGATGCATCGTGTGTGTGTGTGTGTCTGTGTGTGTGTGTGTCTGTGTGTGTCTGTGTGTGTCTGTGTGTGTGTGTCTGTGTGTGTGTGTCTGTGTGTGTGTTTGTCTGTGTGTGTGTGTCTGTGTGTGTCTGTGTCTGCTGTGTGTGTGTGTCTGTGTGTGTGTGTCTGTGTGTGTGTGTCTGTGTGTGTGTCTGTGTGTGTCTGTGTAGCAGCGATTGGAGCCACCAAGCGAAAGGCAGCAGCAGCAGCAGCCCCGGCGAGGACCAAGAGGAAGCTGCATCACCACCAGCACCACCTCCACCACCTCCACCAGCAGCACAACCTCCACCACCACCACCACCACCAGCACAACCTCCACCACCACCACCACCAGCAGCAGCAGCAGCAGCGGCAGCAGGAGGCTTTAGTTGCCGTTGCCGTCCCGTGCTCCCCAGCGCCGCTCCCGTCCACTCCGCGCCGTCGCCCCAGCCACTGGAGCGAGCGCGAGACGGCGCTGCTGCTGCTGGCGTGGAGACGGTGCCACGCGCAACCCCAGCGGTGGCGGGCGGCAAGGCGAGGCGGTGGTGGTGGTGGTGGTGGTGGTGGCGGCGGTGGTGGCGGTGGTGGTGGCGACGCCTGTGCGGTGATCGCGAGGGAGCTGGAGCGCGGGGGCTGCCGCCGTGGTGCTGACGAGGTGCGCAACCGCATGAAGCGGCTCAAGCAGGAGTACCGCAAGGTGGGGCCAAGCACGCACGCACACGCACACGCGCACGGTGACACACACACGCACACACACACACGCACGCACGCGCATGTACGCACGCGCGCACACACACGTACGGTGACACACACGCACGCACATTGACACACGCACACACACGCACACACGCACGGTGACACACACGCACGCACGCACACGCGCATGGTGACACACACGCACGCACATGCACACACATGCACACACTCACGCGCACACACGAACGCACACACACGTACGTGACACACACACCTACGGTGACACACGCACACAGTGACACACACACACACACGGTGACACACACGCGCACACACACACGCACACGCACACACACGCACACACGGTGACACACACACGGTGACACACACGCGCACACGCACGCACACACACACACACGCGCGAGGCGAGGAGTGGTGGTCGTGGTTACTGATGCCCCCACCGAAGACGAACATCCGTGGAGGGATGCAGGCAAGGCGAT
>NC_136329.1:6040568-6078068 GCF_964198595.1 Lampetra fluviatilis
GGTAGTGGTGCTAGTGGTGCTAGTGGTGGTAGTGGTGGTAGTGGTGGTAGTGGTGCTAACGATGGTAGTGGTTGCTAGTGGTGCTAACGATGGTAGTGGTGCTAGTGGTGCTAGTGGTGGTAGTGGTGGTAGTGGTGGTAGTGGTGCTAGTGGTGCTAACGATGGTAGTGGTGGTAGTGGTGCTAGTGGTGGTAGTGGTGCTAGTGGTGGTAGTGGTGCTAACGATGGTAGTGGTTGCTAGTGGTGCTAACGATGGTAGTGGTGGTAGTGGTGGTAGTGGTGCTAACGATGGTAGTGGTGGTAGTGGTGCTAGTGGTGGTAGTGGTGGTAGTGGTGCTAGTGGTGCTAACGATGGTAGTTGTGGTAGTGTGGCTAGTGGGGCCCGTAGACTCGCATGGTCCCATCGACTAGCCCGTGCCTCCTCCCACGAGTCTCGCTCCGGCTGGCGCGGCACGGCCCCAGCACGGCTCGCATGTGCCAGTGGAAAAGGCAACGCAGGTAGGCGGGTAAAGCAGCGGCACGCCAGGTGGAATGTAGATTTGGCTTCTTTTTAATGACACTGTCTCCTTGGCCGGGCTGAGCGGGAGGGGGGGGGGGGTGTGGGGCGGAGAGCCGCGGAGTGGCGAGGGGGCAGGCGGTGTGGGTGGCGGGGGCTCCGGGGGTAGTGGTGGTGGTGGCGGTGGTGGTGGCGGCAGGGGTGGGGGCTCTGGGGGTGGTGGTGGTGGCGGTGGGGGCTCCGGGGGTAGTGGTGGTGGTGGCGGTGGTAGCGGCAGGGGTGGTGGTGGCGGTGGGGGTAGTGGTGGTGGTGGCGGCGGCGGTGGCGGCGGTGGTGGTGGCGGCGAGGGTAGCGGTGGTGGTGGTGGGGGCTCCGGTGGTGGTGGTGGTGGCGGTGGTGGCGGCCGTGACAAACCAAAGGCCACGTTCCGACTGGGCACGACCGACGTGTGGCTGCAGATGCGGAAGAGGCGGACGGGGACGAGGTGGACGACGAGGAGGAGGAGCAAGCGGAGGGCCTTCTACTGCCCGCGACCATCAAGCCCGACGGCCGAGTCACTCCGTCCCTCGCCGAGCAGTGCGATGCTTTCCCGGCACCCGCCGACGAAGGCGACTTTGACCTCTTCCAGTCGCCCCACGGCGGCCATGGCGGGGACGGCGGGGACGACGGGGACAACGGGGACAACGGGGACAACGGCGGGGACGACGGGGACGACAAGGACGGAGTTCCACAACAGCCGCGCGCGACCGAGGCCTACGAGAGGCTTTTCTCGCTGTCGTTCGCCACCTCCTCGGCCCGGCGTCCGCGCGCGACCATCCTGGAGCGTCCGCACGCCTGCGACGAGTGCGGGAAGGCCTTCTCCACGGCCAAGATCCTCAAGGCCCACCGCGTGATCCACGCCCCCGAGAAGGAGCACGCCTGCGACCGCTGCGGCAAAGCCTTCTCGCGCGTCGACAGCCTCCGCAAGCACCGCATGCGGCACACGGGCGAGCGCCCCTTCGTGTGCGGCGAGTGCGGCAAGGGCTTCGTGTGCAAGAGCGCCCTCAAGAGCCACCTGATGCAGCACTCGGGACACCGTCCGTACGGCTGCGCCCTGTGCGACAAGTCGTTCGCGCAGGTCTCGGGCCTCAAGGTCCACCTGGCGACGCACACGGGCCAGCGGCCGCACGTCTGCCCCGACTGCGGCAAGGGCTTCCTGCAGGTGGCCAACCTCAAGACGCACCGCCGCACGCACACGGGAGAGAGGCCCTACGTGTGCGCGCAGTGCGGCAGGGGCTTCGTCGACGGCTCCAGCCTTAAGTCGCACCAGCGGACGCACACGGGCGACCGGCCGTACGCGTGCGCCCAGTGCGGCAAGCGATTCTCGGCCGTCTCGAACCTGCGGCGGCACGAGTCGTTCCACGGGGGCGAGCGGCCTCACGTGTGCGAGCTCTGCGGCAAGGGCTTTTCCATCCGCTCCAACATGAAGCGGCACCGGCGGTCGCACAGCGGCGAGAGGCCCTGCGTGTGCGCCGAGTGCGGCAAGGCCTTCGCCAGCAAGCAGGACCTGAAGGTGCACACGAGGACGCACACGGACGAGCGGCCGCACGTCTGCCAGCAGTGCGGCAAGGGCTTCACGACGGCGTCGCAGCTCAAGAACCACCTGTTCGTGCACACGGGGCGGAAGCCCCACGCCTGCCGCTTCTGCGGACGCGGCTTTGTCGGCGTGTCCAAGCTGCGCGCACACGAGGAGTCGCACGGCGGCGGCGGCGGAGGCGGCGGCACCGGCGACGAGGGGGGTGCCGGCGACGCCGACGCCGCCGCCGAAGGAGAAGCGGCACGTTTGCGCCGAGTGCGGCAAGGGCTACACGACGGCGTCGCAGCTCCGCATCCACCAGTTCGCGCACTCGGACCAGAAGCCGCACGCCTGTGCCCAGTGCGGCAAGGGGTTCACGCGGCGCTCGCGTCTACGCTCGCACGAGGAGAGGCACGCGGCGGCGGCGGCGTCGACGGCGCAAGTTCACCGAACCGACGGCGATGGTGACGGTGGCGGCGGTGCCGGCAGGGGGCACGCGTGCCGCCAGTGCGGCAAGACGTTCGTGCGCCTCGCGCGGCTGAGGGCACACGAAGAGCAGCACTTTGGTGAGGGTCGCCAGCTGCTGGTGGAGGTGCTGGTGGTGGTGGTTGTGGTGCTGGTTGTGCTGGTGGTGCTGGTGGTGATGGTGGTGCTTGTGCTGTGGTGGTGCTTGTGGTGGTGCTGGTAGTATTGAGTCTATGGTGCAGTGCTGAGTCTATGGTGCAGTGTTGAGTCTATGGTGCAGTGTTGAGTCTATGACAGTGTTGAGTCTATGACAGTGTTGAGTCTATGACAGTGTTGAGTCTATGGTGCAGTGTTGAGTCTATGGTGCAGTGTTGAGTCTATGGGCAGTGTTGAGTCTATGGTGCAGTGTTGAGTCTATGGTGCAGTGTTGAGTCTATGGTGCAGTGTTGAGTCTATGACAGTGTTGAGTCTATGGTGCAGTGTTGAGTCTATGACAGTGTTGAGTCTATGGTGCAGTGTTGAGTCTATGGTGCAGTGTTGAGTCTATGGGCAGTGTTGAGTCTATGGTGCAGTGTTGAGTCCATGGTGCAGTGTTGAGTCTATGGTGCAGTGTTGAGTCTATGGTGCAGTGTTGAGTCTATGACAGTGCTGAGTCTATGGTGCAGTGTTGAGTCTATGGTGCAGTGTTGAGTCTATGGTGCAGTGTTGAGTCCATGGTGCAGTGTTGAGTCTATGGGCAGTGTTGAGTCTATGGTGCAGTGTTGAGTCTATGGTGCAGTGTTGAGTCTATGGTGCAGTGCTGAGTCTATGATGCAGTGCTGAGTCTATGGGCAGTGTTGAGTCTATGGTGCAGTGTTGAGTCCATGGTGCAGTGTTGAGTCTATGGGCAGTGTTGAGTCTATGGTGCAGTGTTGAGTCTATGGTGCAGTGTTGAGTCTATGGTGCAGTGCTGAGTCTATGGTGCAGTGCTGAGTCTATGGTGCAGTGTTGAGTCTATGGTGCAGTGTTGAGTCTATGGTGCAGTGTTGAGTCTATGGTGCAGTGCTGAGTATATGGGCAGTGTTGAGTCTATGGTGCAGTGTTGAGTCTATGGTGCAGTGTTGAGTCTATGGTGCAGTGTTGAGTCTATGGTGCAGTGTTGAGTCTATGGGCAGTGTTGAGTCTATGGTGCAGTGTTGAGTCTATGGTGCAGTGTTGAGTCTATGGTGCAGTGTTGAGTCTATGGGGCAGTGTTGAGTCTATGGTGCAGTGTTGAGTCTATGGTGCAGTGTTGAGTCTATGGTGCAGTGCTGAGTCTATGGTGCAGTGTTGAGTATATGGGCAGTGTTGAGTCTATGGTGCAGTGTTGAGTCTATGGTGCAGTGTTGAGTCTATGGTGCAGTGTTGAGTCTATGGTGCAGTGCTGAGTCTATGGTGTAGTGCTGAGTCTATGGTGCAGTGTTGAGTCTATGGTGCAGTGCTGAGTCTATGGTGCAGTGTTGAGTCTATGGTGTAGTGCTGAGTCTATGGTGCAGTGTTGAGTCTATGGTGCAGTGCTGAGTCTATGGTGCAGTGTTGAGTCTATGGTGCAGTGTTGAGTCTATGCTGCAGTGTTGAGTCTATGGTGCAGTGTTGAGTCTATGGTGCAGTGTTGAGTCTATGGTGCAGTGCTGAGTCTATGGTGCAGTGCTGAGTCTATGGTGCAGTGTTGAGTCTATGGTGCAGTGTTGAGTCTATGGGCAGTGTTGAGTCTATGGTGCAGTGCTGAGTCTATGGTGCAGTGTTGAGTCTATGGGCAGTGTTGAGTCTATGGTGCAGTGTTGAGTCTATGGTGCAGTGTTGAGTCTATGGTGCAGTGTTGAGTCTATGGTGCAGTGCTGAGTCTATGGTGCAGTGTTGAGTATATGGGCAGTGTTGAGTCTATGGTGCAGTGTTGAGTCTATGGTGCAGTGTTGAGTCTATGGTGCAGTGTTGAGTCTATGGTGCAGTGTTGAGTCTATGGTGCAGTGTTGAGTCTATGGTGCAGTGTTGAGTCTATGGTGCAGTGTTGAGTCTATGGTGCAGTGATAGTTTTCTCTCTGCTGCTCCGCAGGCCTCGTCACTGACGTGGGTCCCGACGACGGCGAGTTGGACGGTGGCGCGGACGGCGATCCCCCAAAGTCGCGCTCCGTCTCCTCGGAGGAGACGTTCGTGAAGCGGGAGGAGGAGGAGGAGGAGGGGGAGAGGGATGACGGGGACGACGACGACGACGAGGCGGATGAGGGTCGGCACGACAACTCGGGAAGTCCACGCTTCCCGGAGATGGCGGTGAAGTGCGAGGAAGACTCGCGCGGTGAGCGGTTCACCTCGATTTGCGGAACTTTGGATTCGAATCTCGGTGCGGTTCTACGGCCCGTCTGGTCCGCAACAACCGCACGCCGCAGGTCCAACGAGTTCGATTCCCACCGACGGTCGACACCAACGCTGGTGGCGATTGACTGGACCTGTCCTTGGCCTCAAACAGAGGTCGCAACCGGGTACCCGATACCCGTACCCTACCCGATACCCGTACCCTACCCGATACCCGTACCCTACCCGATACCCGTACCCTACCCGATACCCGTACCCTACCCGATACCCAGCTACCCGTACCCAGCCGGGTACGGGTAGGCCGTGAGTCACTGGTGAGTCACCGTTTGTCACTCATTTCGGGTAGGGTAGGGTACGGGTAGGGAACGGGTACCTATACCCGGCCGGGTACGGGTACCCGTTTGCGACCCTGGTGCGGCCGGGTACGGGTAAGGAATCAAAACCCGTTTGTGACCTCTGGCGACAGGCTTGTCTTCGCCAGACTAAAGTTTTCGATAGATGTAATAATAATGAACCTGACGTGATTCTTGTGCAGTTCTTATCTCCGATTTGAACGTCATAAAAAACAATGAAATATTTAATTAAATGTGTCGCCTGACGCTCCGTCAAACGAAGAAACTCGCAGCGTTCTATTTCGAACGGTTTCTGAATGACGCCACGCCCAGACGTGTTCATGGGGCACTTAAACATTGAGAGTTGGGGGTATCTTAGAAATGAAGAATCGCGGATTTTCACATTAACGCTGTAAAATTTCGATTGAAAGCTTCTTTCGTGACTGCAGGGATTCATCTTCTTGGTTCTTTCGGTAAAGTCACGTAGAAGGGAAGTTATAAAATAATAAAAATAAAACATCATAAAATTTCGATTTAAAGCTTTCGTGACTGCGGGGATTCATCTTCTTGGTTCTTTCGGTAAAGTCACGTAGAAGGGAAATAATAAAATAATAAAAATAAAACATCATAACATTTCGATTGAAAGCTTTCGTGACTGCAGGGATTCATCTTCTTGGTTCTTTCGGTAAAGTCACTTAGAAGGGAAATAATAAAATAATAAAAATAAAACATAATAAAATTTCGATGTAAAGCTTTCGTGACTGCAGGGATTCATCTTCTTGGTTCTTTCGGTAAAGTCATCACGTAGAATGCAAATAATAAAAATAAAAACAATTATTTTATTATTTCCCTTCTACGTGACTTTACCGATTATTGTGTAGCAGATTGCAGCTCTCTCAACCTCGTCGGGAATTGCCTTCGACGTTTTTGACACGTAACAGATTAACGTCTTTACGTAGAAGGTCGATTTTTCTCCCCGTCGTTTGCGTCCCTAAAAGCAACCAGTGTACCAAATTTCAACTCTCTACCTCGTCGGAAAGTACCCCCCCAGGAGGTCGTTGAGACAAAAGGGCCCGTCGCCCGAAACGTCGCGGCCGTTGTGACCGACGGGACGAAGTCCGCGCCGGTGAAACGCGGCCGCTACCGCCGTGGCAATTTGCCGTCACCGTCGGCGTTTGCCGTCACCGCAGACGCCGACTCCGACGGGGCCTTTGGCGGCGTCAAGGAGGAGCCGCAGGAGCCGCAGGAGCCGCAGGAGAGCGACGCGTGGGCATACACACCCCGGGGCAACGACATCGGTGAGGCTCGGGACACCACCACCACCGCCGCCAAGCAACTACACCACCACCAACACCACCACCACCCACACAAGCAACTAGACCACCACCACCACCACCCACACAAGCAACTAGACCACCACCACCACCGGCACCCACACAAGCAACTAGACCACCACCCACACAAGCAACTACACCACCACCCACACAAGCAACTAAACCACCACCACCACCCACACAAGCAACTACACCACCACCACCCACACAACCAACTACACCACCACCACCCACACAAGCAACTACACCACCACCACCCACACAAGCAACTAAACCACCACCACCACCCACACAAGCAACTACACCACCACCACCCACACAAGCAACTACACCACCACCACCCACACAAGCAACTACACCACCACCACCACCCACACAAGCAACTAAACCACCACCACCACCCACGCAAGCAACTACACCACCACCACCCACACAACCAACTACACCACCACCACCCACACAAGCAACTACACCACCACCACCCACACAAGCAACTAAACCACCACCACCCACACAAGCAACTACACCACCACCACCCACACAAGCAACTAAACCACCACCACCCACACAAGCAACTAAACCACCACCACCCACACAAGCAACTACACCACCACCACCCACACAAGCAACTACACCACCACCACCACCCACACAAGCAACTAAACCACCACCACCCACACAAGCAACTACACCACCACCACCCACACAAGCAACTACACCACCACCACCCACACAAGCAACTACACCACCACCACCACCCACACAAGCAACTAAACCACCACCACCCACACAAGCAACTAAACCACCACCACCCACACAAGCAACTACACCACCACCACCCACACAAGCAACTAAACCACCACCACCCACACAAGCAACTAAACCACCACCACCCACACAAGCAACTACACCACCACCACCCACACAAGCAACTACACCACCACCACCACCCACACAAGCAACTAAACCACCACCACCCACACAAGCAACTAAACCACCACCACCCACACAAGCAACTAAACCACCACCACCCACACAAGCAACTAAACCACCACCACCACCACACAAGCAACTACACCACCACCACCACCCACACAAGCAACTAAACCACCACCACCACCAAGCAACTACACCACCACCACCACCACACAAGCAACTACACCACCACCACCACCACACAAGCAACTACACCACCACCACCACCAAGCAACTACACCACCACCACCCACACAAGCAACTACACCACCACCACCCACACAAGCAACTACACCACCACCACCACCACCAAGCAACTACACCACCACCACCACCCACACAAGCAACTACACCACCACCCACACAAGCAACTACACCACCACCACCAAGCAACTAAACCACCACCACCCACACAAGCAACTACACCACCACCACCACCCACACAAGCAACTACACCACCACCACCACCCACACAAGCAACTACACCACCACCACCCACACAAGCAACTACACCACCACCACCCACACAAGCAACTACACCACCACCACCCACACAAGCAACTACACCACCACCCACACAAGCAACTACACCACCACCACCAAGCAACTACACCACCACCACCCACACAAGCAACTACACCACCACCACCACCCACACAAGCAACTACACCACCACCACCCACACAAGCAACTACACCACCACCACCACCCACACAAGCAACTACACCACCACCACCCACACAAGCAACTACACCACCACCACCCACACAAGCAACTACACCACCACCACCCACACAAGCAACTACACCACCACCACCACCCACACAAGCAACTACACCACCACCACCCACACAAGCAACTACACCACCACCCACACAAGCAACTACACCACCACCACCCACACAAGCAACTACACCACCACCACCCACACAAGCAACTACACCACCACCACCCACACAAGCAACTACACCACCACCACCCACACAAGCAACTACACCACCACCACCCACACAAGCAACTACACCACCACCACCACCCACACAAGCAACTACACCACCACCACCCACACAAGCAACTACACCACCACCACCACCCACACAAGCAACTACACCACCACCACCACCCACACAAGCAACTACACCACCACCACCACCACCCACACAAGCAACTACACCACCACCACCCACACAAGCAACTACACCACCACCACCCACACAAGCAACTAGACCACCACCACCACACAAGCAACTACACCACCACCACCACCCACACAAGCAACTACACCACCACCACCCACACAAGCAACTACACCACCACCACCCACACAAGCAACTACACCACCACCACCCACACAAGCAACTACACCACCACCCACACAAGCAACTACACCACCACCCACACAAGCAACTACACCACCACCACCACCCACACAAGCAACTACACCACCACCACCCACACAAGCAACTACACCACCACCCACACAAGCAACTACACCACCACCCACACAAGCAACTACACCACCACCACCCACACAAGCAACTACACCACCACCACCCACACAAGCAACTACACCACCACCACCACACAAGCAACTACACCACCACCACCCACACAAACAACTACACCACCACCACCCACACAAGCAACTACACCACCACCACCACCCACACAAACAACTACACCACCACCACCCACACAAGCAACTACACCACCACCACCCACACAAACAACTACACCACCACCACCCACACAAACAACTACACCACCACCACCCACACAAGCAACTACACCACCACCACCCACACAAGCAACTACACCACCACCACCACCCACACAAACAACTGCACCACCACCACCCACACAAACAACTACACCACCACCACCCACACAAGCAACTACACCACCACCACCACCCACACAAACAACTGCACCACCACCACCCACACAAGCAACTACACCACCACCACCCACACAAGCAACTACACCACCACCACCACCAAGCAACTACACCACCACCACCACCAAGCAACTACACCACCACCACCACCAAGCAACTACACCACCACCACCACCAAGCAACTACACCACCACCACCCACACAAGCAACTACACCATCACCACCAAGCAACTACACCACCACCACCACACAAGCAACTACACCACCACCACCCACACAAGCAACTACACCACCACCACCCACACAAGCAACTACACCACCACCACCCACACAAGCAACTACACCACCACCATGATGATGATGGTGATGATGATGGTGCTGATGGTGGTGATGATGATGATGGTGGTGTTGATGGTGATGGTGGTGATGGTGATGATGGCGATGATGGCGGTGATGGTGGTGGTGTTGACGATGATGATAGTGATGATAATGGTGATGATGATGATGGTGGTGGTGATGGCGGTGATGATGATAGTGATGATGATGGTGGTTATGATGGTGATGACGGTGACGACGGTGGCGACGATGGCGGCGGTGTCTCTGCGCTGTCTCCGCACCAGGCGGCGACGGCACGTACCGCGTAGCGCACGTCAAGAGCGAAGACTTCGCGGCGGCGCGCGACCCCGAGGGCGTCGCGCCGATGATGACGACCGCGCCAGGTTGGCGGGCCCCCCCTCCCCTCCCTCTCCGGCCCACGCTGCTACTGAAGCGATAGAACGATTGTCTCGCAGTGGCGAGGGTCCCCGCCAACCTGCCGTGCAGTCGTGTAGCTCGCAGATGAAGCGACCTGGGGCAGAAGTCGCAACCGGGCACCCGATACCCGTACCCTACCCGATGCCCGTACCCTACCCGATACCCGTACCCTACCCGATACCCGTACCTTACCCGATACCCGTACCTTACCCGATACCCGTACCCTACCCGATACCCGTACCCTACCCGATACCCGTACCCTACCTGATACCCGTACCCTACCCGATACCCGTACCCTACCCGATACCCGTACCCTACCCGATACCCGTACCCTACCCGATACCCGTACCCTACCCGATACCCGTACCCTACCCGATACCCGTACCCTACCCCCGTACCCTACCCGATACCCGTACCCTACCTGATACCCGTACCTTACCCGATACCCGTACCCTACCCGATACCCGTACCCTACCCTATACCCGTACCCTACCAGATACCGTACCCTACCCGATACCCGTACCCTACCCGATACCTGGCTACCCGTACCCGGCCGGGTACGGGTACGGGTACGGGTACGGGTAGGCCGTGAGTCACTGGTGAGTCGCCGTTTGTCACTCATTTCCCAACGTCTTGTCTCTTCTGACAATTCAAGTTCCTAGAATCAACCCACCCGCGCCTGCAACGTGGCTTCATCCCAGAGGTCGCAATCGGGTACCCGATACCCGTACCCTACCCGTACCCGGCCGGGTACGGGTACGGGTACGGGTGCGGCCGGGTATGGGTACGGGTAAGGAATCAAAACCCGTTAGCGACCTCTGACCTGGGGCCGGTACGAATGATGGCGGCGGCGGCGTCGTCGTCGCAGCGCGGAAATTCGTAGCAGCAGCAGCAGCCGCCAAGTTGTCTCTTGGTGCAGCGGCGAGGACGATGATGATTGCGGAGGAGGAAACCCGGAGGACCCGGAGAAAAATGCACGCAGTGGCCACGGGGAGAGAGAGACACGGAATACAAATATACAGCGGCAGGCATCGTCAGGGTCGGGATCGAATAGTGTGATGTATAGTGTAGTGTGTAGTGTAGTGTAGTGTGTAGTGTATTGTGTAGTGTGTAGTGTATTGTGTAGTGTAGTGTGTAGTGTAGTGTGTAGTGTAGTGTGTAGTGTAGTGTAGTGTATAGTGTAGTGTGTAGTGTAGTGTGTAGTGTAGTGTATAGTGTAGTGTAGTGTGTAGTGTAGTGTGCAGTGTAGTGTGTAGTGTAGTGTGTAGTGTAGTGTGTAGTGTAGTGTGTAGTGTCGTGTGTAGTGTGTAGTGTAGTGTAGTGTGTAGTGTAGTGTGTAGTGTAGTGTGTAGTGTAGTGTGTAGTGTAGTGTGTAGTGTAGTGTGTAGTGTCGTGTGTAGTGTATTGTGTAGTGTAGTGTAGTGTGTAGTGTAGTGTATTGTGTAGTGTGTAGTGTAGTGTAGTGTGTAGTGTATTGTGTAGTGTAGTGTGTAGTGTAGTGTAGTGTGTAGTCTACAGTGTGTAGCCTATAGTGTGCAGTGTATAATGGAATGTGTACTGTGTAGGGTAGTGTGTACTGTATAGTGTAGTGTATAATGGAGTGTGTCGTGTTGTGTAAAGTGTAGTGCAGTGTGTCGCGTATCGCAGTGTATATTATAGCGCAGTGTAGTGTAGTGTGTAGCAGAGGTGTGGACTCGAGTCATGTGACTTGGACTCGAGTCAGACTCGAGTCATGAATTTGATGACTTGCGACTCGACTTGGACTTGCATAACAATGACTTTGTCCCACCTCTGGTGTGTAGTGCATGCCAAATGGAGGTGCGGTTGGAAGGACAACAAACTAAACACAACAGCAACAACAACAACAGCAGCAGCAGCGATGAGCGGTTTTAACCATGGCCCGTGTGGCTGCTCCCCCCGCAGCTCTGGGAAGTGAGGAGGAGGAACCGGGAGGATCAGGAGGAGCTACGGATCAGGAGGAGGAGGAACCAGGAGGATCAGGAGGAGCTACGGATCAGGAGCAGGTGGTGGAGGCCGTGGACCCCAAGGGAGGGCGACGCTGGACTCGACGGCCGTTGCTTGCCGAGGTGGAGGTGGAGCTGGAGAGCGGTGAGGAGGGTGGGGACGGTGAGGAGGGTGGGGGGGGGGGTGAGGAGGGTGGGGGTGGTGAGGACCGTGGGGTGGTAAGGACGGTGAGGAGGGTGAGGAGGGTGGGGGGGGGTGAGGAGGTTGGGGACCGTGGGGGGGGGTGAGGAGGGTGAGGAGGGTGAGGAGGGTGAGGACCGTGGGGTGGTGAGGAGGGTGAGGAGGGTGAGGAGGGTGGGGGGGGTGGGGAGCGTGGGGGTGGTGGGGAGGGTGAGGAGGGTGAGGACGGTGAGGACGGTGAGGACGGTGAGGAGGGTGAGGAGGGTGAGGAGGGTGAGGAGGGTGAGGAGGGTGAGGACGGTGAGGACGGTGAGGAGGGTGAGGAAGGTGAGGAGGGTGAGGAGGGTGAGGAAGGTGAGGACAGTGAGGAGGGTGAGGACGGTGAGGAGGGTGAGGACGGTGAGGACGGTGAGGACGGTGAGGAGGGTGAGGAGGGTGAGGAGGGTGAGGAGGGTGGGGGGGGTGAGGACGGTGAGGACGGTGAGGACGGTGAGGAGGGTGGGGGGGGTGGGGAGCGTGGGGGTGGTGGGGAGGGTGAGGAGGGTGGGGAGGGTGAGGAGGGTGAGGACGGTGAGGATGGTGAGGACGGTGGGGGGGGGTGAGGAGCGTGGGGGAGGCGGGGGAGCGCCGCCATCGGAAGTGGGAATCCACGCTCGTTGCTTCTTACCGTAGAAGTCCACGTGGGTAGAAGATAAACTAAATGGCGACGTTTCGGGCTCAACGCAAGCGCCACCGGTCGACATCTCTGCTTCACCACCTGATGACCGCCGCTTGGCGTCGCGCCCGAAACGTCGTAGACTCGTTTTGTCTTCTACCCACGTCGACTTTGACCGCAAGAAGCAACGAGCGTTGACTCCTGCAGACGCGAAAGCTTCAAATCTAAAGACGGAACGTTCATCCCGGAGCTGCGAGAACGCCCCCGCCCCCCCCCCCCCCGGCCGCACCCCTGCCCCCCCCCCCCGGCAGGGGCACGGAGTGAGAACGTCGGCAAAAACGTCAACGGCGCTGAACGGGGAAGCAATAGCGGTGGAGGTGACTCCTCAATCTGTCGGTCTCACGACGGAGCTCCCTCCTCATCCTGTCGGTCTCACGGCGGAGCTCCCTCCTCAGTCTGTCGGTCTCACGGCGGAGCTCCCTCCTCAATCCGTCGGTCTCACGGCGGAGCTCCCTCCTCAATCCGTCGGTCTCACGGCGGAGCTCCCTCCTCAATCCGTCGGTCTCACGGCGGAGCTCCCTCCTCAATCCGTCGGTCTCACGGCGGAGCTCCCTCCTCAATCCGTCGGTCTCACGGCGGAGCTCCCTCCTCAATCCGTCGGTCTCACGGCGGAGCTCCCTCCTCAATCCGTCGGTCTCACGGCGGAGCTCCCTCCTCAATCCGTCGGTCTCACGGCGGAGCTCCCTCCTCAATCCGTCGGTCTCACGGCGGAGCTCCCTCCTCAATCCGTCGGTCTCACGGCGGAGCTCCCTCCTCAATCCGTCGGTCTCACGGCGGAGCTCCCTCCTCAATCCGTCGGTCTTACGGCGGAGCTCCCTCCTCAATCCGTCGGTCTCACGACGGAGCTCCCTCCTCAGTCTGTCGGTCTCACGGCGGAGCTGCCTCCTCACCCGGTTTTTATTCCCCCTTCCTCACCCGTCCCCTTGACAGTACCCACGTGTGTGTCCCCCCCCCCCTCTCCCCGCAGGTGGCGGAGATGTTCCGGGTGCCGCGTCAGGCCGCCGCGTCAGGCCGCCGACGGCGTCCGACGGGCGCCGGCAAAATCCGCCCGGCGAGGATTCCCGTCTCGGCCAGCCGCCCCCGGCGCCGTCCGGCAACCCCAACGGCCGGTGGGCGACGCCGGCCACCGGGGCCGCTGGGACCGCCGGGGCCGGGCCGGCGTCGGCAAGGCCCGAGTGCGAGGAGTGCGGCAAGACCTTCCTGACGGCCAAGATCCTGAAGGCCCACCGCGTGATCCACGCCCCCGAGAAGGAGCACGTGTGCGACCTCTGCGGCAAGGCCTTCTCGCGCGTCGACAGCCTCCGCAAGCACCGCATGCGCCACTCGGGCGAGCGCCCCTTCGTGTGCGGCGAGTGCGGCAGCGGCTTCCTGAGCCGCAGCGCTCTGCGCGTCCACGCCACGCTCCACTCGGGCGAGCGGCCCTTCGCCTGCGCCGTGTGCGACAAGTCCTTCGCCCAGATGTCCAACCTGAAGATCCACGCGGCGACGCACTGCGCCGAGAAGCCGCACGCGTGCGCCCAGTGCGGCAAGGCCTTCGCGCAGAAGTCCTACCTGGTGACGCACCGCCGCACGCACACGGGAGAGAGGCCCTACGTGTGCGCGCAGTGCGGCAGGGGCTTCGTCGACGGCTCCAGCCTGAGGACGCACCGGCGGACACACACGGGCGACCGGCCGTACGCGTGCGGCCAGTGCGGCCGGCGATTCTCGGCCGTCTTCAACCTGCGGCGGCACGAGTCGTTCCACGGGGGCGAGCGGCCTCACGTGTGCGAGCTCTGCGGCAAGGGCTTTTCCATCCGCTCCAACATGAAGCGGCACCGGCGGTCGCACAGCGGCGAGAGGCCCTGCGTGTGCGCCGAGTGCGGCAAGGCCTTCGCCAGCAAGCAGGACCTGAAGGTGCACACGAGGACGCACACGGACGAGCGGCCGCACGTCTGCCAGCAGTGCGGCAAGGGCTTCACGACGGCGTCGCAGCTCAAGAACCACCTGTTCGTGCACACGGGGCGGAAGCCCTACGCCTGCCGCTTCTGCGGACGAGGCTTCGTACGCGTCTCGCGGCTCCGGGTCCACGAGGAGACGCACGGCGGAGAGGCCGCGGGGGCCGCCGACGGACCGCGGCAAGCGGAGGACGCCGGCGAATACGCCGCGGAGGGGAGCTCAGAATGAGCGGGGGGGGGGGAGGGGGGGCGTAGGCCGGGCGGCTGGTAGGCCGAAGGCCCCGGGGAAGGGGGCGGCTTGAAGGGAAACATTTTGACCTTTAAATTTTGACCTCAGAATGAGCGGGGGGGAGGGGGGGCGTAGGCCGGGCGGCTGGTAGGCCGAAGGCCCCGGGGAAGGGGGCGGCTTGAAGGGAAACATTTTGACCTTGAAATTTTGACCTCGGAACTCGGAATGAGCGGGGGGGGAGGGGGGGCGTAGGCCGGGCGGCTGGTAGGCCGAAGGCCCCGGGGAAGGGGGCGGCTTGAAGGGAAACATTTTGACCGCGCGTCGAGAGGTTTCGGCGATCGGTCGCGGGCGGCATCGGAGTTAGCCCCCCACCCCCCCCCCCTCCCCCCCCCCGCGGTGGTGTCCAGCATCTGGTGGCAACGTCGGCATATCACCGGGCGAACTCGTCCGCGGACTGAACCGCTCGCGAAGAAGATGGCCGACGTGCCGCCCCCCCCCCTCGGAGCCCCCGTTGCCTTCTAGGTAGAGGCGGGAGCCCGGCGGTCGACGTCTCGCCAGGGCACCATCGCTCTCGTCATCACACCGATGCGTCAACGTTATTGTCCATCTCTTTAGTTTCTCTCCCACACGCGCACACGCACACGCGCAGTCGTCGTTCAGCAAAATCCACCTCGCCAGCAAATGTGGGTGGCGAGGGTCGGGGCGGGGGGCGACGTCTGAGCCCCCCCCCCCCCCCCCCGGGGCGTTGGTCGATCGGGGGGGGGGGCCTGCGACTGGGGAAGGACAAAGGGGAGGGGGGTTTTCCGTCCTGCGGTGGATTGACAAGACGCATCAAATCGTCGCTGTTCTTAGGCTCATCTGGGCAGGCAAACGTAGAGCGAGCGGCGGTGTAACGTGGAGTTTTCTCCCCCCTCCTCCTCCTCCTCCTTCCACCGCTACCTGCTCCTATTCATCCTATTCCTCCACTTCCTCTTCCACGTGTTGAACCGCCGATTTTACCGCGAATTTCTTACCGCCAGCAGACCGTGCTGGGAGGCCCGTCGATGGTGACCTCACGTACGACGTTCGTTTTAGTGCGACAGTGGTTGCATACTGGCGTCACGTGCGTCGTGTGCATGTGTGCGTGTGTCCGTACGTGTGTGTACATGTGTGCGAGTGTGTACGTGTGTGCGCGTGTGTGTGTACGTGCGCGTGCGTGTGTGTGTGTGTACGTGCGTGTGTCCGTACGTGTGTGTACATGTGTGCGAGTGTGTACGTGTGTGCGCGTGTGCGTGCATGTGTGCACATGTGTGCGAGTGTGTGTGCGTGTGTGTGTACGTGCGCGTGTGTGTGTGCGTGTGTGTGTGCGTGTGTGTGCGTGTGTGCGTGTGTGCGTGCGTGTGTGCGTGTGTGCGTGTGTGTGTACGTGTGTGTGTGTGCGCGTGTGTGCGTGTGTGTGTGTGTGCGTGTGTGTGTGTGTGCGTGTATATATCTGGTGGGGAGCGGTAGTGGCGTGGCGGTCAGCGCTCCGCCGCGCTACGAACCTGGCGACCCGAGTTCGATTCCCCGCCCGCGGGCCAACACCAACGGCGACGATTATCCGAACCGGTCCTGGACCTCCCCTAGGTCGACTCGGCCTCAAACGAGTTACCTGGCGTAGCGGTGTAGTGCAGTGAAACGTTGCCACAGGGGAGACAAAGGCGGCCGGGCGTGGTGCTGGCCGCCCACCCCCTCGTGTACCGCTCCGGCCTTCATAGGTGCTCGCTAACAGCACTTGCCCCTACAGTCTGTTAAGGCTATACGGGGGATCTTTGTACATTATCTCTATACGGCGAGTTTTTAAGTAATTACGCTAGATAGCCCCCCCCCCCTTCGTTTTAAACGCTGGAGGCAATCGTAACTCTGAAGTGAGTAACACTACCACGATGGTCGACCGGCCTTCCCCCTCTCTCTCTCTCTCCATCATGCGCTTGCTAAACAAAGAGGCCTCATTCCTGGTCTCCTGTGGGCCATATCTTGGGGTCCGTTCCACGGAAGGAAACACTTTGGTCGCTTCGAGCTCATGCGGAACGCATTGTCTAGAACTTAATACAAAAAAAACGATAAATAGCTACGATCGCTGTACACGCGCACACACGTATATTCTGTCTGCGGACGCAATTACGAGCTGAAATGTAACACTTAGTAGTAGCGGCAGTAAGGAGGCTTTTACGGGCGATATTGCGATTCGTAATTGTAATCGTAGCATCGATCTTCGCAGCAAGTAAAGCGTCGTGTCGTAAACCCCTCCACCGCCCGACACAGCCAATTATAACCCCTTTTTACGTTCCGATGACGTCTGGCAGGTCGCAAGGTGGGGTGTGGGTGTGTGGGTGGGTGGGTGTGGGTGGGTGTGTGGATATGTGGGTGTGTGTGTAGGGTGGAGCGGTGGTGTAGCGGTTAGCGCGCTGCGCTATGAACCCGGCGACACGAGTTCGATTCCCGCTCACGGCCAACACCAGTGACGATTATCTGAACCGGTCCCGGGCCTCGCCTAGGTCGACTCAGCCTCAAATGAGTACCTGGTGCGGTGTGTAGTAAACATCGTCACTAGGGAGACAAAGGCGGTCGGGCGTGGTGCTGGCCACCCACCCCCTCGTGTACCGTTCCGGCCTTCATAGGTGCTCGCTAACAGCACTTGCCCCTACAGTCTGTTAAGGCTATACGGGGGATCTTTGATCTTTGTGTGTGTGAGTGGGTGTGTGTACACGCGGACGTCATCGGAACGGGAAACGGCAAAACACGTGGACTCCACCCGTTCCCTCCGTGCGTGTGGGGGGATAGAGTGTTTCCCCTTCGCACGTAAGCGTGGCTGTTGCTCCGAGCGCGCCCCGGTTTCGTACCCAACACGCGGCGCGTAAATCGACGCTCGTTAATTGGCCGGAATATACCGAGGACCGCAGAGCTTGGACAATCGTTGGCGCCGCCTCCTCCTCCACCACCGCATGCACCTCCAGAGTGGTCTCTCCCCTCTCTCTCTCTCTCGCTCGTTCTGTTCCTGAGCGAGCGAATCGCGTGTGGCAGTGGCGGTGGGGCGGCTGAAGCGTTCCAATAACAGAGGGTTGTTTTGTTTGTTGGGTCGGATCAAGCAAATATCGATGTAATGTCGTCAAAACCCGCCCTTCCACCTTCCCCGACACGGCCAGTCAGTAACGGGGGGTTCGTCACGTAAACAGAACGCGGCCGATTCGTTGCCGGTTAAGCGCTGGCCGGTTGTGTGTTGGAAAGTAAGCGTGATGATGCTGTAGTAATAGGTTTTTACCCTTTCAACTGGTACAAAAACTGACACCTTTATACAAGGGGTCATGTTTGCAATAACCACAACACAAGCAGTCAAAATGCAAACAAAAAGAAACAACTCTGACGATGATAATGATATGCACTGTCCTTGAAGTTGAATGGTCCACACCCGAGACAGCTTTTCTTAGAGCCTAGTCTCCATTGGTGTTGGACCAGATGACGCCAAAAGGCGTACCCCTTGTATAAAGGTGTCAGTTTTTGTACCAGTTGAAAGGGTAAAAACCTATCACTATATTTTGCCACTGGTAAAGGAGGTCTCATAGTGTAAATGCTTACCCTGAGCTCTCAATACTCTTGATAGTGCGCTGTTTTTGAGTTGTACGCCTTTTGGCGTCATCTGGTCCAACACCAATGGAGACTAGGCTCTAAGGAAAGCTGTCTCGGGTGTGGACCAATCAACTTCAATGACGGTGCATATCATTATCATCATCAGAGTTGTTTCTTTTTGTTTGCATTTTGACTGCTTGTGTTGTGGTTATTGCAAACATGATGCCTTGTATAAAGGTGTCAGTTTTTGTACCAGTTGAAAGGGTAAAAACCTATCGCTATATTTTGCCACTGGTAAAGGAGATGTCTCATAGTGTGATGATGCTGGTCTGCGATTGGTTGTGGATTTCACCACAACTTTGGTGCTTCGCCCGACGACGCTGGTTTGTTGTAGTTACCGGCAAAACGTCACGGTACTTCAATGGTAAATGTTGTAGTGGGTTTTACTCTCCAACCCACAACCGTTCGGTGGTGAGCTGGCGACAGATTAACATGTTTTGCTTTACGTGACAACCCTCACTAATTGGCTGCATAGGGTGGTGGCGGGTTTAACGGCGCATCGATATTTACGCGATCTTACCCAACCCCCTCCCCCCCCCCCCCTCTCTCCACCCTCCATTATGGATAATATTGGTCGCGATAAGCCTACAAGATAAACTGAATCGTTACAAGTTGACGTCATTATTATTAATTATTTGGTTCCCTGTGCATTTGCCTACAGAGGCATCGGTAGTCGATGACGTTAAACCTCTGATACTGCCTTAGAGGCACCAGTAGCCAATCACAGGCATCGCATACGCTGCTTATAGAGGCATCAGTAGCCAATCACACGCTGTCTGTAGAGGCAACAGTAGCCAATCACAGGCATCGCATACGCTGCTTATAGAAGCATCAGTAGCCAATCACACGCTATTTGTAAAGGCACCAATAGCCAATCACAGGCATCGCATACGCTGCTCATAGAAGCATCAGTAGCCAATCACACGCTGTCTGTAGAGGCAACAGTAGCCAATCACACGCATCTCATACGCTGCTTATAGAGGCATCAGTAACCAATCACACGCTGCCTATAGAGGCACCAGTAGCCAATCACACGCATCTCGTACGCTGCTTATAGAGGCATCAGTAGCCAATCACACGCTGTCTGTAGAGGCAACAGTAGCCAATCACAGGCATCGCATACGCTGCTTATAGAAGCATCAGTAGCCAATCACACGCTGTCTGTAGAGGCAACAGTAGCCAATCACAGGCATCGCATACGCTGCTTATAGAAGCATCAGTAGCCAATCACACGCTATTTGTAAAGGCACCAATAGCCAATCACAGGCATCGCATACGCTGCTCATAGAAGCATCAGTAGCCAATCACACGCTGTCTGTAGAGGCAACAGTAGCCAATCACACGCATCTCATACGCTGCTTATAGAGGCATCAGTAACCAATCACACGCTGCCTATAGAGGCACCAGTAGCCAATCACACGCATCTCATACGCTGCTTATAGAAGCATCAGTAGCCAATCACACGCTGTCTGTAGAGGCAACAGTAGCCAATCACACGCATCTCATACGCTGCTTATAGAGGCATCAGTAGCCAATCACACGCTGTCTGTAGAGGCACCAGTAGCCAATCACACGCTGCCTATAGAGGCACCAGTAGCCAATCACACGCATCTCATACGCTGCCTGTAGAGGCACCAGTAGCCAATCACACGCATCTCATACGCTGCTTATAGAGGCATCAGTAGCCAATCACACGCTGCCTATAGAGGCACCAGTAGCCAATCACAGGCATCGCATACGCTGCTTATAGAGGCATCAGTAACCAATCACACGCTGTCTGTAGAGGCACCAGTAGCCAATCACACGCATCTCATACACTGCTTATAGAGGCATCAGTAACCAATCACACGCTGCCTATAGAGGCACCAGTAGCCAATCACACGCTGCCTATAGAGGCACCAGTAGCCAATCACACGCATCTCATACGCTGCTTATAGAGGCATCAGTAACCAATCACACGCTGCCTATAGAGGCACCAGTAGCCAATCACACGCATCTCATACGCTGCTTATAGAGGCATCAGTAACCAATCACACGCTGTCTGTAGAGGCAACAGTAGCCAATCACACGCATCTCATACGCTGCTTATAGAGGCATCAGTAACCAATCACACGCTGCCTATAGAGGCACCAGTAGCCAATCACACGCATCGCATACGCTGCTTATAGAGGCATCAGTAGCCAATCACACGCTGTCTGTAGAGGCAACAGTAGCCAATCACAGGCATCGCATACGCTGCTTATAGAAGCATCAGTAGCCAATCACACGCTGTCTGTAGAGGCAACAGTAGCCAATCACAGGCATCGCATACGCTGCTTATAGAAGCATCAGTAGCCAATCACACGCTGCCTGTAGAGGCAACAGTAGCCAATCACAGGCATCGCATACGCTGCTTATAGAAGCATCAGTAGCCAATCACACGCTATTTGTAAAGGCACCAATAGCCAATCACAGGCATCGCATACGCTGCTCATAGAAGCATCAGTAGCCAATCACACGCTGTCTGTAGAGGCACCAGTAGCCAATCACACGCATCTCATACGCTGCTCATAGAAGCATCAGTAGCCAATCACACGCTGTCTGTAGAGGCACCAGTAGCCAATCACACGCATCTCATACGCTGCTTATAGAGGCATCAGTAACCAATCACACGCTGCCTATAGAGGCACCAGTAGCCAATCGCAGTGAATCTATTTTATGCTGACCCTGTAGTGGGCATCGGTGGCCAATCACAGTGCCCCGCCGCGATCGTTGTGTAAGCGTGGCAATGCGGCTCGCTGTCTTTTCGTGTTGAGGAGATGCCAATAAAGGACTCAACCTTGTGGAGGGGCTCCGCTGACTGATGGACTTCACTGAACACACTGGTGGAAGTGTAGGTGGTGTTAGAGAGAGAGCCCGTTATGCATGGCAGCTTATGGCAAACAAACACAGTGGGCGGGGCTACGTGAGTGCACGGGGGGGGGTGCTCTCTGCGACGTCCGCGCCAGGCACCCCGGGGGGGCCCCACCCCTCAGCGGGGGGGGGTTGCGTATAAAAGGGGATGTAGCGGAGGGCTCGGGGTTCTTGTGAAGCTAACCAGTGAAGACTGAAGACGTCTTAGCTAGAGCCCTGGACTCCCCTGGTTCGCCGTCCTTATCAGGGCCGAACAGGACCGAGCCAGCGGCGTGGTCCCGAGATCCAGAGCCGGTGCTCTTGTCAGCGCTGGCCTGGGACTCAGGGTACCGGGCCCGACTTACCAGTGTCGGGCCAGATAGCCTCCCCTAGCCCGTTAGAGGAGGACTAGGAGGCAGGCTAGGAAGTAGCTAGCGCGTGTATCCTCAGCTAGCCGGGTGAGGGGGCCGACACCCCCTCTAGTGTTGTATGCCACAACTGTGCTGTGCGAATAAACCCGTGTGCCTCCAACTCCGGCGTCCAAGAGTCGTGACCTCTATTACAGAAGTATCAAGGGTGGCACATCTTCTTGGTTCTTTCGGTAAAGTCATGTAGAAGGGAAATAATAAAATAATAAAAATAAAACAATATAAAATATTTTATTATGTTTTATTTTATAAAATAATAATAAAGCATAATAAAATATTTTATTATGTTTTAAGGTCACCTAGAAGGGAATAAAATAATAAAAGCAACCGCAACAAACAAAAACATGAACAAAGAACATCGTAAAGTGACGACACGCGACAGAAGCATCCAGGAAACAAGTTAACCCGTAAAAACAAAGTGTTTCACTCTAAATCCTTATTATGTGTGGCATCGGTTTTATTTTATTATTCATTTCTGTTTTTCTTGAGTAAGAGTTTCATTTTTTCACTATAAATCCTTTAAATGCGTGGCATCGGTTTTATTTTATTATTCATTTCTGTTTTTCTTGAGTAAGAGTTTCATTTTTTCACTCTAAATCCTTTATATGCGTGGCGGCTAGAGTCCTCTCGTCCTCTGGCTTGAGATGGCTGCCACCTATGGGTCAGATGATTGTCTGCCAGTATTAAGCAATTGGTTATTAAATATTTAATTTGTTTTCCCTAAAAAGTGTAAAATTTTGGGAATTTTTTTTCACGAACATTCATTGTCACGCACAACGAGTCTGTGTGCAAAACGTCAGCTCGATTGGATCACGGGAAGTGGGTTAAAAAACGACCGAAAGATTTGCACGGTCGTAAGCGCGCAAGCAAGCAAGCGAACTTAATATAAAGGATTTAAAAAAAGCATTTACTCATATTAATAAACGTATGTTACCTGTAACTATGTCCAAATGCACACAAATTAACCCGAATAAACAAATCTCACTGACCAACCCCCGCAAGGAGGAGGGGGGAAGTGTGAATAAGCTGGAGCGAAAAAGAAAGAGATTTATTTAATCTTTATTTAAAAAATTAAAAAACTCTTATAACATCAAATTTTTTATTGATAATAAACACTGGTGCAACAGAAAAGTGATGATTGTTTTAGTCCCTGGATAGTCAGTGTTACTTTTTGCATGCTTGCTTATGCCTCAAAAGTACCAAAAAGGCTGTAATTCCCCTCAAACTTAGCTTTTGTGACAAGGACAGTGACATTTAGAAATGTAGCTATTTTCAATGTTAAAACGCGGTGTGCATTTGTGTCATTCCTTCACGTAAAGTCCTGGTCACAAAAGCAAATCTTGTGGGGAATTATCGTCTTTTTTTGTAGTTTTGATGCTTAAGCATGTTAAACGTAACACTTACTACCCAGGGGAACAAAACAAATCGTGCTACATCGTGTACGATCATCAAACATTGCTCAACCGCTATCTATCTATTCTTAGTTTTTTTCGGTAAAGTCACGTATAAAGATAAAATAATGAATTAATAAATGTAATAATAGCATACCACGACGTAGTATAAAAGAAATAGCAACACAAATCTAACCAGAAAACTAAGAGAGAGGGTCGTCTCTGCGCCGATACGTGCTCTCTCTCTGTGTGTATCTTTATGATGTCTGTCTGCTTATATGTCTGTCTATAGTTTTCTGGTTAGATTTGTGTTTGCTATTTCTTTTATACCTGATGACGATTGCTTGTCTTGCAGTCGAAACGTCGCAGTATGCTATTATTTAATTCATTAATTTTCCTTTATACGTCACTTTACCGAAAGAACCAACGAATAATTCCTGCAGTCACGAAAGCTCCAACATTTATATCTATCTATGTTTTAACGGAGCTGTTAAACAGGACCCTGCGGGGTGGGCTGGTGGGAATAATGCTTAGTACCGGTGCAGGGATATCGACCGGGTATAGAGGAGTTAAAGAAAAAATTACTGTATTCTAGTGTAACGTTAATTAAAAGTGTTTGTTTTGACAAGAAACGCTGTGAGATTTAAAGACTCGTAGTCTTTCATTTCCAAACGATCAATTTGTTGAGTCCTGGCATAAATGTTAAAAAAAACAACGTGCTGCGTTTCAATAAAGTAAATTTGAAGCGAAGTTTAAAGTTTCGCCGGGAGCCGCCGGAAGCGACGGCCATCTTGTTTAGTTCACAGATCGCAGGGGGAGCGGGCGGCCATCTTGTCGGACAGACGGACAATCGGACGGACGGACGGACACATTAATCTATTGGTGGTCTGGTCCACTTCGCTCCTACCAGTATAAGCGCGACTCACCTTGTAAGCTTGTCCACGGGAATGAAAATCCCCCTCCACCCACGGCGCGTGTGTGTGCGTTGCCAGGGGCAACCCTCGGTCAACGATTCGCGCATGCGCAAATGTCGCGCGCGGAGCGGAAGGTGGAAAATAAATAAATAATGTTGAATATCATTTAATCGATAATTCAACCACTTTAAAGGTGACGGATGAAAAAACGGGCATGCCTATTCCCACCGCGGGGCAAGGGACGTGCCTCCCGGCAAAACATTTTCGGCCTAAACCCCACGGTCCGAGCGCCAAATCCCTCTAGCGTAGTGTATAGTGTAGTGTAGGGCCTCCATAGACACTAATGTGTAGTGGTTAGTGTATAGTAGTGGATAGTGTAGTGTATAGTAGTGTATAGTGTAGTGTATAGTGAAGTGTATAGTGGTGTAGTGTATAGTGTAGTGTATAGTGTAGTGTAGAGTGATGTAGTGTAGTGTATAGTGATGTAGTGTAGAGTATAGTGTAGAGTATAGTGTAGTGTATAGTGTAGGGCCTCCATAGACACTAATGTGTAGTGGTTAGTGTATAGTAGTGGAGAGTGTAGTGTATAGTAGTATATAGTGTATTGTATAGTAGTGTATAGTGTATTGTATAGTAGTGTATAGTGTAGTGTATAGTGATGTAGTGTAGTGTATAGTGTAGTGTATAGTGTAGTGTATAGTGGTGTAGTGTATAGTGTAGTGTATAGTGTAGTGTATAGTGTAGTGTATAGTGTATAGTGTAGTGTATAGTGTAGTGTATAGTGTAGTGTATAGTGTAGTGTGTAGTGTATAGTGGTGTAGTGTATAGTGTAGTGTATAGTGGTGTAGTGTATAGTGTAGTGTATAGTGTAGTGTATAGTGTAGTGTATAGTGTAGTGTATAGTGTATAGTGTAGTGTGTAGTGTATAGTGTAGTGTATAGTGTAGTGTATAGTGTAGTGTATAGTGGTGTAGTGTATAGTGTAGTGTATAGTGTAGTGTATAGTGGTGTAGTGTATAGTGTAGTGTATAGTGTATAGTGTAGTGTATAGTGTAGTGTATAGTGGTGTAGTGTATAGTGTAGTGTATAGTGTATAGTGTAGTGTATAGTGTAGTGTATAGTGTAGTGTATAGTGTAGTGTATAGTATAGTGTATAGTGTAGTGTATAGTGGTGTAGTGTATAGTGTAGTGTATAGTGTAGTGTATAGTGTAGTGTATAGTGTAGTATGGGGCCGTCCATAAATGACGTCACGCGATTTTGGACGATTTTTGACCCCCCCCCCCCTCCCCCCCTCGTCACACGGCGTCACAAAAAGTCAGACCCCCCCCCCCTCAAACATGACGTCACAAAGCTCTGCCCCCCCCCCACCCCCAAATAATAAAACACGCTTCGAATCGCTTTAAACTATTGTCATTGTAGTGCGTATTTAATGTGGCGCTGCACTCTGATGTTGTAGGAGAAAACATTTATTTTAAAAAGTCTATTTAATTAAGTAGAACGCGTTGTCTGTATTCATTTATAAAGTTGCAGCATTTTGATGTGACGTCACATTTCTCACCACCCCCCCCCCTCGTCACACGACGTCACAAATGTCTGACCCCGCCCCCCCCCTTAGGTGCGTGACGTCATTTATGGACGGTCCCTAACTCGAATCCAATGCTCTGCTTCCTGTTTCTCAAGTGTCATTCCAACCATGCAAAATCAATCCCCTGGGGAGCCTTTCCGTGACAGATATGAAACGGACGCACACATACACTGGTTGTTCAATAGAGGGGGATATAGGAAAGGCCACTCGAGTTTGATGTGTGGCTAAACTGTGGCTAAGCATTGGCTCCTGTGTGCTGTGACCCATAGACTTTGCACAGAGACACACAGACACACACAGACTCAGACTGAAAGAGACCCATAGACTCACACAGAGACCCACTTACACAGACCCACTCACACAGAGACCCATAGACTCACACAGAGACCCACTTACACAGACCCACTCACACAGAGACCCATAGACTCACACAGAGACCCATACCCATACCCACAGACTCACAAAAAGACCCACAGACTCACACAGATACCCATAGACTCGCACAGAGACACTCACGGATACCCATAGACTGTCACAGAGACCCAGACTCATACAGAGACCTGTAGACTCACACAGAGACCCACAGACTCACCACGCAAGAGACCCACAGACTCACCACACAGAGACCCACAGACTCACCACACAGAGACCCACAGACTCATCACACAGAGACCCACAGACTCACCACACAGAGACCCACAGACTCACCACACAGAGACCCACAGACTCACCACGCACAGAGACCCAGAGACTCACCACACAGAGACCCACAGACTCACCACACAGAGACCCACAGACTCACCACACAGAGACCCACAGACTCACCACACAGAGACCCACAGACTCACTACACAGAGACCCACAGACTCACCACACAGAGACCCACAGACTCATCACACAGAGACCCACTGACTCACCACACAGAGACCCACAGACTCACCACAGAGACCCACAGACTCACCACACAGAGACCCACAGACTCACCACACAGAGACCCACAGACTCACTACACAGAGACACCCACTGACTCACCACACAGAGACCCACAGACTCACCACAGAGACCCACAGACTCACCACACAGAGACCCACAGACTCACCACACAGAGACCCACAGACTCACCACACAGAGACCCACAGACTCACCACACAGAGACCCACAGACTCACCACACAGAGACCCACAGACTCATCACATAGAGACCCACAGACTCACCACACAGAGACCCACAGACTCACCACACAGAGACCCACAGACTCACCACAGAGACCCACAGACTCACCACACAGAGACCCACAGACTCATCACACAGAGACCCACAGACTCACCACACAGAGACCCACAGACTCATCACACAGAGACCCACAAACGAGTTGGTTGTTTGGCTGTGGACTTTACATCATCTCAGCCGAGGTACCTTCACATAATCCCTGCACGTCAATAATATCATCACCTCTTGATATGCAAATTCTTTTGTCAAGGCGCCCTTCCCCCCTCCTTCCAACCCAGCTTATATATATGCTCCAAGCACGTGTGCTGTTTCATTCAGACGCTGTCGCCTCGACAGACCTGGTTTTCACCTGAGGACGGCTGCTTGCGTTGTGGCCGAAACGTCGAGAGAATTATTTTATTATGTTTTATTTTTATTATTTTATTACTTCCCTTCAACGTGACTTTACCGAAAGAACCAAGACGACCATTCCCTGTTGTTCATCCATCCTACGACTTACGGCGCCGAGAAAAGGTTTGTGAACCCCTTTCGGATTTTCACACATTTAACATTTCTCAAACCTAAAGTGGTATTAGATCTTAATCTAAGTCTCCAACCCAGCTTAAATATACGCTCCAAGCCTGGGGTGTTTCATTCAGACGCTGTCTTCCCGACAGACCTGTTCTTCACCTGAGGACGGCTGCTTGCGTTGTGGCCGAAACGTCGTGAGAATTATTTTATGAAGTTTTATTTGTATTATTTTATTACTTCCCTTCTACGTGACTTTACCGAAAGAACCAAGAAGATGAATCCCTGCAGTCACGAAAGCTTTAAATATAAATTTTATTTTGTTTCATTTTTATTATTTTATTATTTCCCTTCTACGTGACTTTACCGAAAGAACCAAGAAGATGAATCCCTGCAGTCACGAAAGAAGCTTTAAATCGAAATTTTATTATGTTTTATTTTTATTATTTTATTATTTCCCTTCTACGTGATGACTTTACCGAAAGAACCAAGAAGATGAATCTCATCATCATCATCACCATCACACATCGACAGGCGTGAACATCAATTCGACTTGCAAGTGGCCATTACGTTCGTCTTAAAATTTCACTTTATTCCGCATACGTCTCGTTAGTCTCGTCATTACCGTGGTTCGTTTAAATTAAATTAAATGATACGGAGAGAGACAGAAAATTAATACATCCGTCAAACTACGCGCAACACGAGGCCCTTTGCGCCCGGGCCTCCGCGACCCCTCGTCGTCCACAAGCGCGAAGGTCAAACGGCCGCGTGCCACGCCGCGCTCCGGGCACGCACCGCTACTGCTGCGGCACAGACGCCCCCGCCCACGTAGCGCAACCGCGTGTGCCACCCACGTGTGCCACCGCGTGTGCCACCGCGTGTGCCACCGCGTGTGCCACCCACGTGTGCCACCGCGTGTGCCACCGCGTGTGCCACCGCGTGTGCCACCGCGTGTGCCACCGCGTGTGCCACCGCGTGTGCCACCGCGTGTGCCACCGCGTGTGCCACCGCGTGTGCCACCGCGTGTGCCACCGCGTGTGCCACCGCGTGTGCCACCGCGTGTGCCACCCACGTGTGCCACCCACGTGTGCCACCGCGTGTGCAACCGCGTGTGCCACCGCGTGTGCCACCGCGTGTGCCACCGCGTGTGCCACCGCGTGTGCCACCGCGTGTGCCACCGCGTGTGCCACCGCGTGTGCCACCGCGTGTGCCACCGCGTGTGCAACCGCGTGTGCCACCGCGTGTGCCACCGCGTGTGCCACCGCGTGTGCCACCCACGTGTGCCACCGCGTGTGCCACCGCGTGTGCCACCGCGTGTGCCACCGCGTGTGCCACCGCGTGTGCCACCGCGTGTGCCACCGCGTGTGCCACCGCGTGTGCCACCCACGTGTGCCACCGCGTGTGCCACCCACGTGTGCCACCCGCACTCTTCGACTGCACACATTGGAACAACCCCCACCCCCCCCCCCCCCCAGGGCCACGCCTTTTCGGACCGCGAGCTGCGCGAAAAATGATCTTATACGCTTAGTTTTTTCGGTAAAAGTCACGTAGGTAAAAAAAATTGGAATTAAAATTAATAAAAATTTAAATAATAAAGTAATTAAAAAATCTTGTTTTACCTACGTGACTTTACCGAAAAAACTAAAAGTATGAATCCTTGCAGTCACGAAAACTTCTAATCTAGAAGAGAAAATATGATTTTATGCTTAGTTTTTTCGGTAAAAGTCACGTAGGTAAAAAAAATTGGAATTAAAATTAATAACAAAATAAAATAATGAATTAAAATATATTTAAATATTAAAATAATTAAAAATTAATCTTTTACCTACGTGACTTTACCGAAAAAACTAAAAGTATGAATCCTTGCAGTCACGAAAGCTTCAAATCTAGAAAAAAAAAATTATCTTCTTGGCTGTGTCAAAAAGTATTATTTTAATCTCGATTTGAAGCTTTCGTCACTGCATATCTTTCGGTAAAGTCATCACGTGGGTAGAAAAATAAGAATTAAAAAAAATATTTTCGAAAAGTCATATTTTTAAAAAAAAAAATCATATTATAATATTACTTTCTAAATAAAAAAATCTAGTGCTAGAAAAATAATATTATTTTCTAAAAATAATAATATCACCGTCTGATTTCGACGGCTTGTTATGCGATCGAAAGGTCGTCATTGGTTTTATTTTGTTTTATTTCTAACTACGTGACTTTACCGAAAGGACCAAAGTGTTCATCTTCTTGGTTCTTTCGGTAAAGTCACGTAGAAGAGAAATAATAAAATAATAAAATAAAATAAAATAATAAAATAAAATATTCCATAGTCAAATAAAATAATAATTTAAAAAACCTCTAATATTTTATTATTTCCCTTCTACGTGACTTTACCGAAAGAACCAAGAAGATGAATCCCTGCAGTCACGAACAGCTTTAAATCGAGACCAAAGTGTTCTTCAAGCATACATCCTGTTTTTCTAGTTGTTGTTTTCTTAAGAACGCACCTCAGGCTACGCAAATGTGACCTTACGGGGGGGGAATACGTTTCGATGTATGCGACACGATGTGCCAACTTTGCCTTCAGGGTTTTCTAAAACAATCAACCCAACGCGCATTTATTCTTATTTTACCTCTCAACGGTCAATTAATTGAGCACTAAACCACAAAATAAATATCAATCTAGGCTTGTGCCGGAGGACCCGGGGGGAAAGGCATCAATGACGTATCCTGGCCAAACTGCAAAAAAAACATCGCAAGTGGCCACGTGGAATGTTCGCACGCTCACTGCGGAGGAGAGGCTGCCACTCCTCTGTCGGGAGCTGGACCGGTACCGCCTGGATCTCTGCGGCATTCAGGAGGTCCGGGAGTGCGTGGGCTTGTAATTATCTCAAATGCCCATAAGACTGGCCACACAGGGACCTATAAGACTCATCACACGGAGACCCATAAGACTCATCACAGGGACCCATAAGACTCATCACACGGAGACCCATAAGACTCATCACACGGAGACCCATAAGACTCATCACACTGAGACCCACAAGACTCATCACACAGGGACCCATAAGACTCATCACACTGAAACCCATAAGACTCATCACACGGAGACCCATAAGACTCATCACACGGAGACCCATAAGACTCATCACACGGAGACCCACAAAACTCATCACACGGAGACCCATAAGACTCGCCACACGGAGACCCATAAGACTCATCACACGGAGACCCACAAAACTCATCACACGGAGACCCATAAGACTCATCACACGGAGACCCATAAGACTCATCACACGGAGACCCATAAGACTCATCACACGGAGACCCATAAGACTCATCACACGGAGACCCATAAGACTCATCACACGGAGACCCATAAGACTCATCACACAGGGACCCATAAGACTCATCACACGGAGACCCATAAGACTCATCACACGGAGACCCATAAGACTCGCCACACAGGGACCCATAAGACTCATCACACGGAGACCCATAAGACTCATCACACGAAGACCCATAAGACTCATCACACAGGGACCCATAAGACTCATCACACGGAGACCCATAAGACTCATCACACGGAGACCCATAAGACTCGCCACACAGGGACCCATAAGACTCATCACACGGAGACCCATAAGACTCATCACACGGAGACCCATAAGACTCATCACACGGAGACCCATAAGACTCATCACACGGAGACCCATAAGACTCATCACACAGGGACCCATAAGACTCATCACACGGAGACCCATAAGACTCATCACACGGAGACCCATAAGACTCATCACACGGAGACCCATAAGACTCATCACACAGGGACCCATAAGACTCATCACACGGAGACCCATAAGACTCATCACACGGAGACCCATAAGACTCATCACACAGGGACCCATAAGACTCATCACACGGAGACCCATAAGACTCATCACACGGAGACCCATAAGACTCGCCACACAGGGACCCATAAGACTCATCACACGGAGACCCATAAGACTCATCACACGGAGACCCATAAGACTCATCATACGGAGACCCATAAGACTCATCACACGGAGACCCATAAGACTCATCACACAGGGACCCATAAGACTCATCACACGGAGACCCATAAGACTCATCACACGGAGACCCATAAGACTCATCACACGGAGACCCATAAGACTCATCACACAGGGACCCATAAGACT
Organism: Lampetra fluviatilis; assembly: GCF_964198595.1. NCBI lineage: Eukaryota > Metazoa > Chordata > Hyperoartia > Petromyzontiformes > Petromyzontidae > Lampetra > Lampetra fluviatilis. The sequence continues at coordinate 6,072,488 of NC_136329.1, forward strand.
CATCACACGGAGACCCATAAGACTCATCACACGGAGACCCATAAGACTCGCCACACAGGGACCCATAAGACTCATCACACGGAGACCCATAAGACTCATCACACGAAGACCCATAAGACTCATCACACAGGGACCCATAAGACTCATCACACGGAGACCCATAAGACTCATCACACGGAGACCCATAAGACTCGCCACACAGGGACCCATAAGACTCATCACACGGAGACCCATAAGACTCATCACACGGAGACCCATAAGACTCATCACACAGGGACCCATAAGACTCATCACACGGAGACCCATAAGACTCATCACACGGAGACCCATAAGACTCGCCACACAGGGACCCATAAGACTCATCACACGGAGACCCATAAGACTCATCACACGGAGACCCATAAGACTCATCACACGGAGACCCATAAGACTCATCACACGGAGACCCATAAGACTCATCACACGGAGACCCATAAGACTCATCACACGGAGACCCACAAGACTCATCACACGGAGACCCACAAGACTCATCACAGGGACCCATAAGACTCATCACACGGAGACCCACAAGACTCATCACACGGAGACCCACAAGACTCATCACAGGGACCCATAAGACTCATCACACGGAGACCCATAAGACTCATCACACGGAGACCCATAAGACTCATCACAGGGACCCATAAGACTCATCACACGGAGACCCACAAGACTCATCACACGGAGACCCACAAGACTCATCACAGGGACCCATAAGACTCATCACACGGAGACCCATAAGACTCATCACACGGAGACCCATAAGACTCATCACAGGGACCCATAAGACTCATCACACGGAGACCCACAAGACTCATCACACGGAGACCCACAAGACTCATCACACTGAGACCCATAAGACTCATCACACGGAGACCCATAAGACTCATCACACGGAGACCCATAAGACTCATCACACGGAGACCCATAAGACTCATCACACGGAGACCCATAAGACTCATCACACGGAGACCCATAAGACTCATCACACGGAGACCCATAAGACTCATCACACGGAGACCCATAAGACTCATCACACGGAGACCCATAAGACTCATCACACGGAGACCCATACGACTCATCACACGGAGACCCATAAGACTCATCACACGGAGACCCACAAACTTACACGGAGACCTACGGAATAAAAACACTCCTCGCACAGAGACCCGCACACAGACTGGCACGCAGACCCACGGACTCACGCAGAGACCCCCTCCACTGATAAGGAGTTGCATGTGCAGCGGAGCTTGGTTTACAAAGCGCCCTCCGTCTCGTCGCGACTCAACCGTTGACAATTCTCTGCCTCAGCCTGGCCTAGGCCCCCCAATTTCCCACCCCCCCCCCCCCCCCCCCGCACCGCACAGTGGCAGCCGTCACTATGCGGCACCGTTTTGAAAGCAGCTCTGATCCCGGCTCCCCCGATCGGCGCGCAATCTGGCAAAACCAACCTGCTGGGTCCCTCCGGTTTCCACCCCCCCTACCCGCTCGCCCACCCCCGCTGAACATGGCGGCGCAACTCGCAGAACATCAGCGCCACTATCGACAACAAGCGCCGCCGTTCGCCACGAAGCGGCGGCGACGTCACCACCAGGAGCGCTTGTGCCAGGCTGGGTGCACTTCAAGGCCGTCACGTGAAGCGTAGGAGGCTCCCTCGCGGGGCAGACCGAGGGTGTCGTGGTTGCCACCACCATCACCATCTCCACCACAATCATCACCACCACAATCATCACCACCAGCACAATCATCACCACCCACCATCTACACCATCACCTCCATTACCACCACAATCATCACCACCACAATCATCACCACCAGCACCATCACCACCAGCACCATCACCACCAGCACCATCACCACCAGCACCATCACCACCACAATCATCACCACCACAATCATCACCACCACCTCCATCACCACCTCCATCACCATCACCACCACAATCATCACCACCACAATCATCACCACCTCCATCACCATCACCACCTCCATCACATCACCACCAACGTCTCCACCATCACCTACATAACCGCCACAATCATCACCACCACAATCATTACCACCACAATCATCATTACCACAATCATCACCACCACAATCATCACCACCACCATCTCCACCATCACCTCCATCCATCACCACCATCACCTCACCTCACCATCACCTCCATCACCACCACCATCACGAACACGACCACCGCAACCACCACCACCGATCGAGCAGCCACCACAGTGCAACAGCTGAGCGCCTTCGCCAGGAGGGGGGGGGGGGGGTGGGGAGCGCCGGCGTTGTGCCGAAAAGGGGTTCACGGGAGCTTGACGACGCCGGGCCGACGTTGGTGTCGGAGGGGTAAAGGAAACTAAAGTACAATAAAATAAAACGTCGGGCCAGTGGTGCCACCCGCCACGTGCCGACCGCGTCGGTCCGCACGCCGGCGCATCCCCGGCGCCAACGTCGCGCCGACGTCCGTCCCGACGGGCTGGAAGGGCGTGCCGCCGTTGGGGCCGCCGTCGTAGCCGCCGTCGATCCTCGTGCCGGGCCCCACCATCGGGTCCTGACGGGTTCCGACCACGCGAGCATCGCTATCGCTCTCTACGCAACGCTCTTTCGCTTTGTGGCCAGGTAAGGCCCCGCACTGTCAGTAGCTCTCTTCTTGTTGTTGTTGTTGTTATTGTTGTTGTTCTTGTTGTTGTTATTGTTGTTGTTGTTATTGTTGTTATTGTTGTTGTTATTGTTGTTATAGTTGTTGTTATTGTTGTTATTGTTGTTGTTTTTGTTGTTATTGTTATTGTTGTTGTTCCCGAAGCGACCTGGCCACCAGCGACGGCTCGACGGAGCGGCTTAACGTCGCCGTCATGGCCACCGCCGTCATGGCCGCCGCCGTCATGGCCGCCACCGTCATGGCCGCCGCCGCCATGGCCGCCGTCATGGCCGCCGCCGTCATGGCCGTCGTTGGCGTCACTGCCGTCGCGCGTACATTTACAGCAGCCAATCAGTGGTCCCCGACGGTTGCAACCAACCGCGGCGGCCGCCACCGCCCTCCCACCCCCCCCCCCCCCTGGTCACTCAGCGCCCGGCAGGAACGGGCAGAGTGCTCGATTGTAGCGCAGCAGCAGCACCTCCTCAAACTGCTCGTCGCTCATGGCGTCGTCGTCGCCGTCGTCACCGTCGCCGTCGTCGCCGCGGGCGGGCGACAGCGCCCGCCCCCCCCCTCGTGAACAGCCTCTCGGCGGCGGCGCCCGAGGGCAACTCGGCGTTGGTGCGCGCGAAAATCCGCCGAACCGTCGGGTACTTCTTGAGGCAGGCGAGCGACTCGTCCGTGTCCCGCAGGTAGTCGGCGACCTCCTCCTCGGCGCACGCCGCTCCGGTGCCGCCGTCGGCTCCGGCAACACCGGCTCGCCGCCGCCGCCGGTCCCTCGACGCGAAGCAGAAAAAGTCGTCCTCCGAGTCGTCAGAGTCGCTGCTCGCCGGCCGCTGCTGCCGCGCCACGGAGCTCACCCCCCCCGCTGCTCCTCCGCCCGTCGCCGCCTCCGCCGCCTCGTCGTCCTCCGCCAGCGCCGCCGCCGCCTCCTCCACCAGCAGGGCCCTCACCTCGGCGGCCTCGTCGGGCGGCACCCACAGCAGCCGGAACTTGGGGAAGGTGGCGGCGGCTAGGGCCGCATCGCGGCTCGCGAAGCAGCTGCCGAAGCGGCGGTCGATGGCGCCGACGATGGCGTCGACGAGGGTGGGCGCCAGCCGGAGGGAGGGCCGCCTCTCGGCCAGCTTGGCCTTGAGCGCGACGAGCGTGGGCAGCACGTAGCCGTAATAGCAGCGTGTGTCCGATCGGAAGAGCTCGGCGGCGTGCGCCAGCGGCCGCACGACGTCCACAAACTCGCGCAGCAGCAGCAGCTCGCCGGCGTCAAGTTGGCCCACGCCGAGGGCGTCGCAGGCCAGCGCCAGCCGGCCCTCGGCCAGCGCCGCGAAGCGCCGCAGGGCGCGGTGCTCCGAGAGCCAGCGGGAGGCCCGCGGCGCCCACGTGGGCATGGCGGCCACGTCACGCAGCGAGTCGGCGCCCGGCGGGGCGGGGGCCCCGGCGAGCCGGTGGAGCCGGCCCCAGATGGCGGCGCACTTGGCCATGGTGCCGCGGTAGAGGGCCCGGGCGGGCGACTGGCGCATCTCGTCGTGGACGTCGCGCGACGCGATCGTGTCGAGCGTGCGCGACGCGCAGCGGCGCAGGGGCCACGGACACCTCGGCGGCCCCCCATCCTCCCCCTCCTCCTCCACGGTGTCCGCACGGCCGTCGCCATCGTCGTCGTAGCCGAGGATGGAGGCCACGTCCTCGAACGTCACGGCGTCCGCCACCGGCGTCACCGCGCCCTCACCGGCCTCCCCGAAGAAGAAGGCCTTCCCCACGGCCGAGCCGTTGCCCGTCACCAGCGAGCGCACCTTGGCGGTGACGCCGAAAGCCTCGGCCGCCTCCCGCAGCTTGGCGGCCACCTCCGCCCCATCCCCCCCGGCCCCCCGCAGCCTGGCGCAGGCCAGGGCGGCCGAGCGGCGCTCCAGGGTGCCCCTCTCGATCCAGTGGCACGTGACGGCCAGGTAGCGGCGGCCGCGGTGGCCCCACACGTCGGCCGCGGCGCAGACGTCCCTCGCCTCGCGGAGCCCGGCGAGCAGGGCCCGTCGCGTCTGCTGTGCGGCCTGGCGCACGAGCGCGGCCAGGGCTCCGGGGCCCATGACGGAGCGGCCCGGCCGCAGGCCCCGGACGAGGCGCACGAAGGAGGGCCGCTCGAGCAGCGAGAAGGGCTGCACGTCGTCCACCACGAAGTTGAAGAGCAGCGAGTCGACCCGCTGCTGCGTCGCCGCCTTCGACGCCGCCACGCTGTCGGCCGCACGCGGACGCTTCGCCGGCTGCGGGCGGCCGGCTGACGAGGAGAAACCGTCGTCGTCGTTGCGGCGATGGCCGTGGTGGCCGTGGCCGTGGCGGTGAAGGTGGTGGAGGTGGTGGAGGTGGTGGTGGAGGTGGTGGTGACGCGGGTCCGGGTCGGACACGCGGTCGGCCGGGCAGGAGTTGGTGCCGGTGTTGCCGGGGGGGGCGGCGAAGGAGGAGGCGGCGGCGGCGGCGACGGCGGCGGCGGCGGCGGCGGCCGCGGCGGCGTGCCGCTTGCGGGACGGGTTGTCGGCCACGCGCACCGCGTAGGCCGTGGGGTGCACCCTCTGGCGTGGGGGAGGGGCGAGGAGGTGCGGGAGGGTGGGTGTGGTGGTGTGGGTGTGTGTGTGTGTGTGGGTGTGTGTGTGGGTGTGTGTGTGTGTGTGGTTGTGTGGGTGTGTGTGTGTTGTGTGGTTGTGTGGGTGTGTGGTTGTGTGGGTGTGTGGGTGTGTATGGTTGTGTGTGGGTGTGTGGTTGTGTGGGTGTGTGGGGGTGTGTGTGTTGTGTGTGGGTGTGTGTGGGTGTGTGTGAATGTGTGTGTGTGTGGTTGTGTGTGTGTGTGGTTGTGTGTGTGTGTGTGTGGTTGTGTGGGTGTGTGTGGTTGTGTGAGTGTGGTTATGTGGATGAGTGGTTGTG
>NC_136329.1:6083068-6090568 GCF_964198595.1 Lampetra fluviatilis
GGTAGTGATGGTGGTGATGGTGGTGATGGTGGTGATGGTGGTGATGGTAGTGATGGTGGTGATGGTAGTGATGGTGATGATGGTGGTGATGGTGGTGATGGTGGTGATGGTAGTGATGGTGGTGATGGTAGTGATGGTGGTGATGGTAGTGATGGTGATGATGGTAGTGATGGTGGTGATGGTAGTGATGGTGATGATGGTGGTGATGGTGGTGATGGTAGTGATGGTGATGGTGGTGATGGTGGTGATGGTGGTGATGGTGGTGATGGTAGTGATGGTGGTGATGGTGGTGATGGTGGTGATGGTGGTGATGGTGGTGATGGTAGTGATGGTGATGATGGTGGTGATGGTGGTGATGGTAGTGATGGTGATGATGGTGGTGATGGTGGTGATGGTGGTGATGGTGGTGATGGTGGTGATGGTAGTGATGGTGGTGATGGTGGTGATGGTAGTGATGGTGGTGATGGTGGTGATGGTGGTGATGGTGGTGATGGTGGTGATGGTAGTGATGGTGATGGTAGTGATGGTGGTGATGGTGGTGATGGTGGTGATGGTGGTGATGGTGGTGATGGTAGTGATGGTGATGATGGTAGTGATGGTGATGATGGTAGGGATGGTGGTGATGGTAGTGATGATGGTGGTGATGGTGGTGATGATGGTAGTGATGGTGGTGATGGTGGTGATGGTGGTGGTGATGGTGGTGATGGTAGTGATGGTGGTGATGGTGATGATGGTGATGGTAGTGATGGTGGTGATGGTGATGGTAGTGATGGTAGTGATAGTGATGGTGGTGATGGTATTGATGGTGATGATGGTAGTGATGGTGGTGATGGTGATGGTGGTGATGGTGGTGATGGTGGTGATGGTGGTGATGGTGGTGATGGTGGTGGTGATGGTGGTGGTGATGGTGGTGATGGTAGTGATGATAGTGATGGTGGTGATTGTGATGGTGGTGGTGATGTTAGTGATGGTGGTGATGGTGGTGATGGTGGTGATGGTGGTGATGGTGGTAGTGATGGTGATGGTAGTGATGGTGATGGTAGTGATGGTGGTGATGGTAGTGATGGTGGTGATGGTGGTAGTGATGGTGATGGTAGTGATGGTGATGGTAGTGATGGTAGTGATGGTAGTGATGGTGATGGTGGTGATGATGATAGTGATGGTGGTGATGGTGGTGATGGTAGTGATGGTGATGGTGGTAGTGATGGTGGTGATGGTGGTGATGATGGTAGTGATGGTGATGATGGTAGGGATGGTGGTGATGGTAGTGATGATGGTGGTGATGGTGGTGATGATGGTAGTGATGGTGGTGGTGGTGGTGATGGTGGTGGTGATGGTGGTGATGGTAGTGATGGTGGTGATGGTGATGATGGTGATGGTAGTGATGGTGGTGATGGTAGTGATGGTGGTGATGGTGGTGATGGTGATGGTGGTGATGGTGGTGATGGTGGTGATGGTGGTGGTGATGGTGGTGGTGATGGTGGTGATGGTGATGGTAGTGATGATAGTGATGGTGGTGATTGTGGTGGTGGTGATGTTAGTGATGGTGGTGATGGTGGTGATGGTGGTGATGGTGGTGATGGTGGTGATGGTGGTGATGGTGGTGATGGTAGTGATGGTAGTGATGGTGATGGTAGTGATGGTGGTGATGGTGATGATGGTAGTGATGATGATGGTAGTGATGGTGATGATGGTGATGGTAGTGATGGTAGTGATGGTGATGATGGTGATGGTAGTGATGGTGATGGTAGTGATGGTGGTGATGGTGGTGATGATGGTGGTGGTGATGGTAGTGATGATGGTGATGGTAGTGATGGTGATGGTAGTGATGGTGGTAGTGATGGTGATGGTGGTGATGGTAGTGATGGTGATGGTAGTGATGGTGGTGATGGTACTGATGGTGATGATGGTGATGGTAGTGATGGTGATGGTAGTGATGGTGGTGATGGTGGTGATGGTGGTGATGGTGATGATGGTAGTGATGGTGGTGATGGTGGTGATGATGATGGTGGTGGTGATGGTGATGATGATGGTGGTGGTGATGGTAGTGATGATGGTGATGGTAGTGATGGTGGTAGTGATGGTGGTGGTGGTGATGGTAGTGATGGTGATGGTAGTGATGGTGGTGATGGTGATGGTGGTGATGGTGGTGATGGTGATGGTGGTGATGGTAGTGATGGTGATGGTAGTGATGGTAGTGATGGTGATGGTAGTGATGGTAGTGATGGTGATGGTAGTGATGGTGGTGATGGTGATGGTAGTGATGGTAGTGATGGTGATGGTAGTGATGGTGGTGATGGTGATGGTGGTGATGGTAGTGATGGTGATGGTAGTGATGGTAGTGATGGTGATGGTAGTGATGGTAGTGATGGTGATGGTAGTGATGGTGGTGATGGTGATGGTGGTGATGGTGGTGATGGTGATGGTGGTGATGGTAGTGATGGTGATGGTAGTGATGGTAGTGATGGTGATGGTAGTGATGGTAGTGATGGTGATGGTAGTGATGGTGGTGATGGTGATGGTAGTGATGGTAGTGATGGTGATGGTAGTGATGGTGGTGATGGTGATGGTGGTGATGGTAGTGATGGTGATGGTAGTGATGGTAGTGATGGTGATGGTAGTGATGGTAGTGATGGTGATGGTAGTGATGGTGGTGATGGTGATGGTAGTGATGGTAGTGATGGTGATGGTAGTGATGGTGGTGATGGTGATGGTGGTGATGGTAGTGATGGTGATGGTAGTGATGGTAGTGATGGTGATGGTAGTGATGGTAGTGATGGTGATGGTAGTGATGGTGGTGATGGTGATGGTAGTGATGGTAGTGATGGTGATGGTAGTGATGGTGGTGATGGTGATGGTGGTGATGGTAGTGATGGTGATGGTAGTGATGGTAGTGATGGTGATGGTAGTGATGGTAGTGATGGTGATGGTAGTGATGGTGGTGATGGTGATGGCGGTGTGTCTCCTCACCTTCGCCGCTCGCCTCCAGCTCCACCTCCACCTCGGCCAAGCTCTGAGACGAAGTGCGGTCACACACAGCCACCTCCACGTGGCCTGGACACACACACACACATGTACACACACACACGTGTACACACACACACACGTGTACACACACACTCACGTGTACACACACACACGTGTACACACACACACGTGTACACACACACACGTGTACACACACACACACGTGTACACACACACACACACACAACACACACATGTACACACACACACACACGTGTACACACACGTGTACACACACACACACGTGTACACACACACACGTGTACACACACACACACACGTGTACACACACACACGTGTACACACACACACACGTGTACACACACGTGTACACACACACACACGTGTACACACACACACGTGTACACACACATGTACACACACACACACGTGTACACACACACACACGTGTACACACACACACACACGTGTACACACACACACACACGTGTACACACACACGCACACGTGTACACACACACACACACGTGTACACACACACGTGTACACACACACACACACGTGTACACACACACACACAGACGTGTACACACACACACACACGTGTACACACACACACACACACGTACACACACACACACACGTGTACACACACACACACACACGTGTACACACACACACGTGTACACACACACACACAGCCACCTCCACGTGGCCTGGACACACACACACACGTGTACACACACACACATGTACACACACGTGTACACACACAGCCACCTCCACGTGGCCTGGACACACACACACACGTGTACACACACACACACATGTACACACACACACACGTGTACACACACACACACACACACACATGTACACACACACACACGTGTACACACACACACGTGTACACATACACACACACGTGTACACACACACACACATGTACACACACACACACGTGTACACACACACACACACACACATGTACACACACACACACGTGTACACACACACACGTGTACACATACACACACGTGTACACACACACACACGTGTACACACACACACACGTGTACACACACACACACACACGTGTACACACACACACACACGTGTACACACACACACACGTGTAGACACACACACACACGTGTACACACACACACACGTGTACACACACACACACGTGTACACACACACACACATGTACACACACACACACATGTACACACACACACACGTGTACACACACACACGTGTACACACACACACACGTGTACACACACACACACGTGTACACACACACACACACGTGTACACACACACACACACGTGTACACACACACACGTGTACACACACACACACACGTGTACACACACACACACACGTGTACACACACACACACACGTGTACACACACACACACGTGTACACACACACACGTGTACACACACACACACGTGTACACACACACACGTGTACACACACACACACACGTGTGTACACACACACACACGTGTACACACACACACACACACGTGTACACACACACACACGTGTACACACACACACACGTGTACACACACACACGTGTACACACACACACACACACGTGTACACACACACACACAGCCACCTCCACGTGGCCTGGACACACACACACACGTGTACACACACACGTGTACACACACACACACGTGTACACACACACACACACACGTGTACACACACACGTGTACACACACACACACACGTGTACACACACACACACGTGTACACACACACACACACGTGTACACACACACACACGTGTACACACACACACACACACGTGTACACACACACACACGTGTACACACACACACACACGTGTACACACACACGTGTACACACACACACGTGTACACACACACACACACGTGTACACACACACACACGTACACACACACACAGTGTACACACACACACACAGCCACCTCCACGTGGCCTGGACACACACACACACACACATGTACACACACACACGTGTACACACACACACACGTGTAGACACACACACACGTGTACACACACACACACGTGTAGACACACACACACGTGTAGACACACACACACGTGTACACACACACACACGTGTACACACACACACACGTGTACACACACACACGTGTACACACACACACGTGTACACACACTCAGGTGTACACACACACGTGTACACACACACACACGTGTACACACACACACACACACGTGTACACACACACGTGTACACACACACACGTGTACACACACACACGTGTACACACACACACGTGTACACACACTCAGGTGTACACACACACACGTGTACACACACACACACTCAGGTGTACACACACACTCACGTGTAGACACACACACACGTGTAGACACACACACACGTGTACACACACACACACGTGTAGACACACACACGTGTAGACACACACACACGTGTAGACACACACACACGTGTAGACACACACACACGTGTAGACACACACACACGTGTAGACACACACTCACGTGTAGACACACACACGTGTAGACACACACACACGTGTAGACACACACACACGTGTACACACACACACACGTGTACACACACACACACACACGTGTACACACACACACACAGTGTATACACACACACACACACGTGTACACACACACACGTGTAGACACACACACACGTGTACACACACACACACGTGTAGACACACACACACGTGTACACACACACACACGTGTAGACACACACACACGTGTAGACACACACACACGTGTAGACACACACACACGTGTACACACACACACACGTGTACACACACACACACGTGTACACACACACACGTGTAGACACACACACACGTGTACACACACACACACGTGTACACACTCACGTGTAGACACACACACACGTGTAGACACACACACACGTGTAGACACACACACACGTGTACACACACACACACGTGTAGACACACACACACGTGTACACACACACACACGTGTACACACACACACACGTGTACACACACACACACGTGTACACACACACGTGTAGACACACACACACGTGTAGACACACACACACGTGTAGACACACACACACGTGTACACACACACACACGTGTACACACACACACGTGTACACACACACACGTGTACACACACACACGTGTACACACACTCAGGTGTACACACACACACACTCAGGTGTACACACACACTCAGGTGTACACACACACTCACGTGTAGACACACACACACGTGTACACACACACACGTGTAGACACACACACACACGTGTACACACACACACACACACGTGTACACACACACACGTGTAGACACACACACACGTGTACACACACACACGTGTAGACACACACACACACGTGTACACACACACACACACGTGTAGACACACACACACACGTGTAGACACACACACACGTGTACACACACACACACACACGTGTAGACACACACTCAGGTGTACACACACACACGTGTAGACACACACACACGTGTACACACACACACACACGTGTAGACACACACACACACGTGTACACACACACACACGTGTACACACACACACACGTGTACACACACTCACGTGTAGACACACACACACACACACGTGTACACACACACACACGCGTGTAGACACACACACACGTGTAGACACACACACACGTGTAGACACACACACACACGTGTACACACACACACGTGTACACACACACACACGTGTACACACACACACTCACGTGTACACACACACACGTGTAGACACACACACACACGTGTACACACACACACACACGTGTACACACACACACACGTGTACACACACACACACACGTGTAGACACACACACACACACACGTGTAGACACACACACACACACACACGTGTAGACACACACACACACGTGTAGACACACACACACACGTGTAGACACACACACACACGTGTACACACACACACGTGTACACACACTCACGTGTACACACACACACGTGTAGACACACACACTCACGTGTAGACACACACACACGTGTAGACACACACACACACGTGTAGACACACACACACGTGTACACACACACACGTGTACACACACACACACACGTGTACACACACTCACGTGTAGACACACACACACACGTGTAGACACACTCACGTGTAGACACACTCACGTGTAGACACACACACACACACGTGTACACACACACACGTGTACACACACACACACGTGTACACACACTCACGTGTAGACACACACACACACGTGTACACACACACACGTGTAGACACACACACACGTGTACACACACACACACGTGTAGACACACACACACACGTGTAGACACACACACACACACGTGTAGACACACACACACACACGTGTAGACACACACACACGTGTACACACACACACACACGTGTAGACACACACACACGTGTACACACACA
>NC_136329.1:6095568-6112063 GCF_964198595.1 Lampetra fluviatilis
GGTCTCTGTGTGGTGAGTCTGTGGGTCTCTGTGTGGTGAGTCTCTGTGTGAGTCTGTGGGTCTCTGTGTGGTGAGTCTGTGGGTCTCTGTGTGGTGAGTCTCTGTGTGGTGAGTCTGTGGGTCTCTGTGTGGTGAGTCTCTGTGTGGTGAGTCTGTGGGTCTCTGTGTGGTGAGTCTGTGGGTCTCTGTGTGGTGAGTCTCTGTGTGAGTCTGTGGGTCTCTGTGTGGTGAGTTTCTGCGTGAGTCTGTGGGTCTCTGTGTGGTGAGTCTGTGGGTCTCTGTGTGGTGAGTCTGTGGGTCTCTGTGTGGTGAGTCTGTGGGTCTCTGTGTGGTGAGTCTGTGGGTCTCTGTGTGGTGAGTCTGTGGGTCTCTGTGTGGTGAGTCTGTGGGTCTCTGTGTGGTGAGTCTGTGGGTCTCTGTGTGGTGAGTCTGTGTGAGTCTGTGGGTCTCTGTCACGTCCATCTTCTACGGAGCGGAGCGGAGAGGGGGGGGGGGCAATACAGTGGACAACGTGGATATGAGTGAGTGTCTGTGTGGTGTGTCTGTGGGTCTCTGTGTGGTGATTCTGTGGGTCTCTGTCACGTCCATCTTCTACGGAGCAGACGAGAGAGAGAGGGGGGGGCAATACAGTGACAACGTGGATATGAGTGAGTGTCTGTGTGGTGAGTCTCTGTGTGGTGAGTCTCTGTGTGAGTCTGTGGGTCTCTGTGTGAGTCTGTGGGTCTCTGTGTGAGTGTCTGGGTCTCTGTGTGAGTCTCTGTGTGAGTGTCTGGGTCTCTGTGTGGTGAGTCTGTGGGTCTCTGTGTGAGTCTGTGGGTCTCTGTGTGAGTGTCTGGGTCTCTGTGTGAGTCTCTGTGTGAGTGTCTGGGTCTCTGTGTGGTGAGTCTGTGAGTCTCTGTGTGAGTCTGTGGGTCTCTGTCACGTCCATCTTCTACGGAGCGGAGCGGAAAGAGAGGGGGGGGGCAATACAGTGGACAACGTGGATATGAGTGAGTGTGTGGTGAGTGTCTGAGTCTCTGTGTGAGTCTCTGTGAGTCTATGAGTCTCTGTGTGAGTCTATGGGTCTCTCTGTGCGAGTCTCTGTGTGAGTCTCTGGGTCTCTGTGTGAGTCTCTGGGTCTCTGTGTGAGTCTGTGGGTCTCTGTGTGAGTGGGTGATGATGATGATGATGAGAGATGATGATGATGATGACGATGAGATGATGATGATGATATGATGATGATGATGAGAGAGAGATGATGATGAGATGATGATGATGAGAGATGATGATGATGATGAGAGATGATGATGATGATGAGAGATGATGATGATGATGAGAGATGATGATGATGACGATGAGATGATGATGATGACGATGAGATGATGATGATGATGATGAGATGATGATGATGAGATGATGATGATGAGAGATGATGATGAGAGCGATGATGATGATGATGAGAGAGATGATGATGATGATGAGAGATGATGATGATGATGAGAGATGATGATGATGAGAGATGATGATGATGATGAGAGATGATGATGATGAGAGAGATGATGATGATGATGAGAGAGATGATGATGATGATGAGAGATGATGATGATGATGATGAGAGATGATGATGATGATGATGAGAGATGATGATGATGAGAGAGATGATGATGATGATGAGAGATGATGATGATGATGATGAGAGAGATGATGATGAGAGATGATGATGATGAGAGATGATGATGATGATGAGAGATGATGATGATGAGAGATGATGATGATGAGAGATGATGATGATGATGAGAGATGATGATGATGATGAGAGATGATGATGATGAGAGATGATGATGATGATGAGAGATGATGATGAGAGATGATGATGATGATGAGAGATGATGATGATGAGAGAGATGATGATGATGATGAGAGATGATGATGATGATGAGAGATGATGATGATGAGAGATGATGATGATGATGAGAGATGATGATGATGATGATGAGAGATGATGATGATGATGAGAGATGATGATGATGATGAGAGATGATGATGAGAGAGATGATGATGAGAGAGATGATGATGATAGATGATGATGATGATGAGAGAGATGATGATGATGAGAGATGATGATGATGATGAGAGATGATGATGATGAGAGAGATGATGATGATGAGAGATGATGATGATGATGATGATGAGAGATGATGATGATGATGAGAGATGATGATGATGAGAGATGATGATGATGAGAGATGATGATGATGAGAGATGATGATGATGATGATAGATGATGATGATGATGATAGATGATGATGATGATGATGAGAGATGATGATGAGAGATGATGATGATGAGAGATGATGATGATGAGAGATGATGATGAGAGATGATGATGATGAGAGATGATGATGAGAGATGATGATGAGAGATGATGATGATGAGAGATGATGATGATGATGAGAGATGATGATGATGATGAGAGATGATGATGATGATAGATGATGATGATGATGAGAGAGATGATGAGAGATGATGATGATGAGAGATGATGATGATGAGAGATGATGATGAGATGAGAGATGATGATGAGATGAGAGATGATGATGATATGAGAGATGATGATGATGAGAGAGATGATGATGATGAGAGAGATGATGATGATGATGAGAGAGATGATGATGATGATGAGAGAGATGATGATGATGATGAGAGAGATGATGAGAGATGATGATTATGATGAGAGATGATGATGATGAGAGATGATGATGAGAGATGATGATGATGAGAGATGATGATGATGAGAGATGATGATGAGAGATGATGATGATGAGAGATGATGATGAGAGATGATGATGAGAGATGATGAGAGATGATGAGATGATGATGATGAGATGATGATGAGATGATGATGATGATGATGAGATGATGATGAGATGATGATGATGAGAGATGATGATGATGATGAGAGATGATGATGATGATGATGAGAGATGATGATGATGAGATGAGAGATGATGATGATGAGAGAGATGATGATGATGATGAGAGCTGATGATGATGATGATGAGAGCTGATGATGATGAGAGATGATGATGATGATGAGAGATGATGATGATGAGAGAGATGATGATGATGATGATAATGAGAGATGATGATGATGATGAGAAATGATGATGAGAGAGATGATGATGATGAGAGATGATGATGATGATGAGAGATGATGATGATGATAGAGATGATGATGATGATGATAGAGATGATGATGATGATGAGAGATGATGATGATGATGATGATGAGAGATGATGATGATGATGAGATGATGATGATGAGATGATGATGATGATGAGAGATGATGATGATGATGAGAGATGATGATGATGATGAGAGATGATGATGATGATGAGAGATGATGATGATGATGAGAGATGATGATGATGAGAGATGATGATGATGAGATGATGATGATGATGATGAGAGATGATGATGATGAGATGATGATGATGATGATGAGAGATGATGATGATGAGAGATGATGATGATGATGAGAGATGATGATGATGATGAGAGATGATGATGATGATGATGAGAGATGATGATGATGATGATGAGATGATGATGATGAGAGAGATGATGATGATGATGAGAGATGATGATGATGATGATGATGAGATGATGATGATGAGATGATGATGATGAGACGATGATGATGAGATGATGATGATGAGAGATGATGATGAGAGATGATGATGATGAGATGATGATGATAGAGATGATGATGATGAGAGATGATGATGATGATGAGAGATGATGATGATAATGAGAGATGATGATGATGATGAGAGATGATGATGAGAGATGATGATGAGAGATGATGATGATGAGAGATGATGATGACATGATGATGATGATGAGAGATGATGATGAGATGATGATGAGATGATGATGATGAGAGAGATGATGATGATGAGATGATGATGATGAGAGATGATGATGATGAGAGATGATGATGATGAGAGATGATGATGATGAGAGATGATGATGATGATGAGAGATGATGATGATGATGAGATGATGATGATGAGATATGATGATGATGATGAGAGATGATGATGATGATGATGATGAGATGATGATGATGAGAGAGATGATGATGATGATGAGAGAGATGATGATGATGATGAGAGATGATGATGAGAGATGATGATGATGATGAGAGATGATGTTGATGATGAGAGAGATGATGATGATGATGAGAGATGATGATGATGAGAGATGATGATGATGATGATGAGATGATGATGATGATGATGAGAGATGATGATGATGAGAGATGATGATGATGATGATGATGAGATGATGATGATGATGAGAGATGATGATGATGAGAGATGATGATGAGAGATGATGATGATGATGAGAGATGATGATGATGATGATGAGAGATGATGATGATGAGAGATGATGATGATGATGATGAGATGATGATGATGATGAGAGATGATGATGATGATGAGAGATGATGATGATGATGATGATGAGAGAGATGATGATGATGATGAGAGAGATGATGATGATGATGAGAGAGATGATGATGATGATGAGAGAGATGATGAGAGATGATGATTATGATGAGAGATGATGATGATGAGAGATGATGATGATGATGAGAGATGATGATGATGAGAGATGATGATGAGAGATGATGATGATGAGAGATGATGATGAGAGATGATGATGAGAGATGATGAGAGATGATGAGATGATGATGATGAGATGATGATGAGATGATGATGATGATGATGAGATGATGATGAGATGATGATGATGAGAGATGATGATGATGATGAGAGATGATGATGATGATGATGAGAGATGATGATGATGAGATGAGAGATGATGATGATGAGAGAGATGATGATGATGATGAGAGCTGATGATGATGATGAGAGCTGATGATGATGAGAGATGATGATGATGATGAGAGATGATGATGATGAGAGAGATGATGATGATGATGATGATGATAGATGATGATGATAATGAGAGATGATGATGATGATGAGAAATGATGATGAGAGAGATGATGAGAGATGATGATGATGATGAGAGATGATGATGATAGAGATGATGATGATGATGATAGAGATGATGATGATGATGAGAGATGATGATGAGAGATGATGATGAGAGATGATGATGATGATGAGAGATGATGATGATGATGATGAGAGATGATGATGATGATGAGAGATGATGATGATGATAGAGATGATGATGATGATAGAGATGATGATGATGATGAGAGATGATGATGAGAGATGATGATGAGAGATGATGATGATGATGAGAGATGATGATGATGATGATGATGAGAGATGATGATGATGATGAGATGATGATGATGAGATGATGATGATGATGAGAGATGATGATGATGATGAGAGATGATGATGATGATGAGAGATGATGATGATGATGAGAGATGATGATGATGATGAGAGATGATGATGATGATAGATGATGATAGAGATGATGATGATGATGAGAGATGATGATGATGATGATGAGATGATGATGATGAGAGATGATGATGATGAGAGATGATGATGATGAGAGATGATGATGATGATGATGAGAGATGATGATGATGATGATGAGAGATGATGATGATGATGATGAGAGATGATGATGATGATGAGAGATGATGATGATGATGAGAGATGATGATGATGATGAGAGATGATGATGATGATGAGAGATGATGATGATGATGAGATGATGATGATGAGAGAGATGATGATGATGATGATGAGAGATGATGATGATGATGATGAGATGATGATGATGAGATGATGATGATGAGATGATGATGATGAGACGATGATGATGAGACGATGATGATGAGATGATGATGATGAGAGATGATGATGAGAGATGATGATGATGAGATGATGATGATGATATGATGATGATGAGATGATGATGATAGAGATGATGATGATGAGAGATGATGATGATGATGATGAGAGATGATGATGATGATGAGAGATGATGATGATGATGAGAGATGATGATGAGAGATGATGATGAGAGATGATGATGAGAGATGATGATGATGAGAGATGATGATGATGAGAGATGATGATGAGATGATGATGATGATGAGATGATGATGATGAGAGAGATGATGATGATGAGATGATGATGATGAGAGATGATGATGATGAGAGATGATGATGATGAGAGATGATGATGATGAGAGATGATGATGATGAGAGATGATGATGATGATGAGATGATGATGATGATGAGATATGATGATGATGATGAGAGATGATGATGATGATGATGATGAGATGATGATGATGAGAGAGATGATGATGATGATGAGAGAGATGATGATGATGATGAGAGAGATGATGATGATGAGAGATATGATGATGATGATGAGAGATGATGATGATGATGATGAGATGATGATGATGAGAGAGATGATGATGATGATGAGAGAGATGATGATGATGATGAGAGATGATGATGAGAGATGATGATGATGATGAGAGATGATGTTGATGATGAGAGATGATGATGATGAGAGATGATGATGATGATGAGAGATGATGATGATGATGAGAGATGATGATGATGATGATGAGAGATGATGATGATGATGAGAGATGATGTTGATGATGAGAGATGATGATGATGAGAGATGATG
This sequence comes from Lampetra fluviatilis, assembly GCF_964198595.1. Lineage (NCBI taxonomy): Eukaryota > Metazoa > Chordata > Hyperoartia > Petromyzontiformes > Petromyzontidae > Lampetra > Lampetra fluviatilis. The sequence goes on from NC_136329.1 coordinate 6,102,261, forward strand.
ATGATGATGAGAGATGATGATGATGATGAGAGATGATGATGATGATGATGAGAGATGATGATGATGAGAGATGATGATGATGATGAGATGATGATGATGATGAGAGATGATGATGATGATGAGAGATGATGATGATGAGAGATGATGATGATGATGAGAGATGATGATGATGAGAGATGATGATGAGAGATGATGATGATGATGAGAGATGATGATGAGAGATGATGAGAGATGATGATGATGAGAGATGATGATGAGAGATGATGATGAGAGATGATGATGATGAGAGATGATGATGAGAGATGATGATGAGAGATGATGATGAGAGATGATGATGATGATGAGAGATGATGATGAGAGATGATGATGATGATGAGAGATGATGATGAGAGAAAGATAAGAGAGATGATAAGATGATGATGATGAGAGATGATGATGATGATGATGAGAGATGATGATGATGATGAGAGATGATGATGATGAGAGATGATGATGATGATGATGAGAGATGATGATGATGATGAGAGATGATGATGAGAGATGATGATGATGATGAGAGAAAGATAAGAGATGATGAGAGATGATGATGATGATGAGAGAAAGATAAGAGAGATGATGAGATGATGATAATGATGAGAGATGATGATGATGATGAGAGATGATGATGATGAGAGATGATGATGATGAGAGATGATGATGATGATAATGATGAGAGATGATGATGATGATGATAGATGATGATGATGAGAGATGATGATGATGATAATGATGAGAGATGATGATGATGATGAGAGATGATGATGATGATGAGAGATGATGATGATGATGAGAGATGATGATGATGAAAGATGATGATGATGATAGAAAGATGAATGATTGCTGTACTCGTGAAGCGCCGCTTCTCTCGGGAACTTCCCCGTCGAGCCCGGAGGAGATGCTCGCTTGAGGGAGACTTTAAAACGCCGAGGCGATGGTGGTGGTGGTGGTGGTTGTTGTTGTGGTGGTTGTGGTGGTTGCTGCTGCTGTTGCTGTTGTTGTTGTGAAGCCACTGGGTGCCATATCGAGTGGGGATCTGACTCACGTATTTCTTCCGGGCAGGAGAAATCCGATGAGCTGCAAAGCCCTTTAACTCGCGCGTGTACGCCAGTCGAAGCGAAGCGGAGATTTGCTGAGGCTTTTAAAACGACGAGGCGATGGTTGTGGTGGTGGTGGTTGTGGTGGTGGTGGTGGTGGTTGCCGCTGTTATGAGGACATCCGCGGCCATGTTGGGTGAGGAGAGTTGACGATGACGCAATCGCACAACGCCCCCGACCAAGATGGCGGACGCGACCTCGGCTGAGTCCGCCGTGGGTCGGCTGCTGATTGGTCGACGCCGCAGGCGGAGGGGGCGGGGCGATGACGCTAAGCCACGCCTACTGGCTCCAAGCCACGCCTACTAACACTAAGCCACGCCTACTGACATCAAGCCACGCCTACTAACACTAAGCCACGCCTACTGACACTAAGCCACGCCTACTGACACCCACCCACCACGACTGTTGCTGCTGCTGGTATCTGAGCTGAACCGTCTACTGCTGCATCTTGTCGCTGCTGCTGCTGCTTCAGGGTCCTGAGCTGAACCGTCTCCTGCTGCATCTTGTCGCTGCTGCTGCTTCAGGGTCCTGAGCTGAACCGTCTCCTGCTGCATCTTGTCGCTGCTGCTGCTACAGGGTCCTGAGCTGAACCGTCTCCTGCTGCATCTTGTCGCTGCTGCTGCTACAGGGTCCTGAGCTGAACCGTCTCCTGCTGCATCTTGTCGCTGCTGCTGCAGGGTCCTGAGCTGAACCGTCTCCTGCTGCATCTTGTCGCTGCTGCTGCAGGGTCCTGAGCTGAACCGTCTCCTGCTGCATCTTGTTGCTGCTGCTACAGGGTCCTGAGCTGAACCGTCTCCTGCTGCATCTTGTTGCTGCTGCTACAGGGTCCTGAGCTGAACCGTCTCCTGCTGCATCTTGTTGCTGCTGCTGCTGCAGGGTCCTGAGCTGAACCGTCTACTGCTGCATCTTGTCGCTGCTGCTGCTTCAGGGTCCTGAGCTGAACCGTCTCCTGCTGCATCTTGTTGCTGCTGCTACAGGGTCCTGAGCTGAACCGTCTACTGCTGCATCTTGTCGCTGCTGCTGCTTCAGGGTCCTGAGCTGAACCGTCTACTGCTGCATCTTGTTGCTGCTGCTGCTTCAGGGTCCTGAGCTGAACCGTCTACTGCTGCATCTTGTCGCTGCTGCTGCTTCAGGGTCCTGGACTGAACCGTCTCCTGCTGCATCTTGTTGCTGCTGCTGCTTCAGGGTCATGGGCTGAACCGTCTCCTGCTGCATCTTGTTGCTGCTGCTGCTGCTTCAGGGTCCTGAGCTGAACCGTCTCCTGCTGCATCTTGTTGCTGCTGCTTCAGGGTCCTGAGCTGAACCGTCTACTGCTGCATCTTGTCGCTGCTGCTGCAGGGTCCTGGACTGAACCGTCTCCTGCTGCATCTTGTCGCTGCTCCTGCTGCTTCAGGGTCCTGGACTGAACCGTCTACTGCTGCATCTTGTCGCTGCTGCTGCTTCAGGGTCCTGAGCTGAACCGTCTACTGCTGCATCTTGTCGCTGCTGCTGCTTCAGGGTCCTGAGCTGAACCGTCTACTGCTGCATCTTGTCGCTGCTGCTGCTTCAGGGTCCTGGACTGAACCGTCTACTGCTGCATCTTGTCGCTGCTGCTGCTTCAGGGTCCTGGGCTGAACCGTCTTGTGCTGCATCTTGTCGCTGTTGCTGCTTCAGGGTCATGGACTGAACCGTCTTGTGCTGCATCTTGTCGCTGTTGCTGCTTCAGGGTCATGGACTGAACCGTCTCCTGCTGCATCTTGTTGCTGCTGCTGCTTCAGGGTCCTGGGCTGAACCGTCTCCTGCTGCATCTTGTTGCTGCTGCTGCTTCAGGGTCCTGGGCTGAACCGTCTACTGCTGCATCTTGTCGCTGCTGCTTCAGGGTCCTGGGCTGAACCGTCTCCTGCTGCATCTTGTCGCTGCTGCTTCAGGGTCCTGGGCTGAACCGTCTATTGCTGCATCTTGTCGCTGCTGCTTCAGGGTCCTGGGCTGAACCGTCTACTGCTGCATCTTGTTGCTGCTGCTGCTTCAGGGTCCTGAGCTGAACCGTCTCCTGCTGCATCTTGTTGCTGCTGCTGCTTCAGGGTCCTGGACTGAACCGTCTTGTGCTGCATCTTGTTGCTGCTTCAGGGTCCTGGGCTGAACCGTCTTGTGCTGCATCTTGTTGCTGCTGTCTCACGCGCGCGTGGCGAGGCCCCAGCTGGTTGGTGGAGATCTCCTCACTCCTTCATCACTCATTCACTCACTCATTCATTCACTCATTCATCCTCCTCATTCACTCACTCACCCACTCATTCACACACACACTCACTCGCTCACCCACTCACTCACTCACCCACCCACTCACTCACCCACTCATTCACTCACTCACCCACCCACTCACTCACCGACCCACTCACTCACCCACTCATTCACACACACACTCACCCACTCATCCTCCTCCTCACCCACTCACCCACTCACTCACTCACCCACTCACTCACTCACTCACTCACCCACCCACTCACTCACTCACTCACCCACCCATTAACTCACTCACCCACCCACTCACCTACCCACTCACCCACTCACTCACCCACCCACTCACTCACCTACCCACTCACCCACTCATTCACTCACTAACCCACCCACTCACTCACCTACCCACTCACACACCCACTCACCCACTCACTCACCCCTCACTCACTCACCCACTCAACCCACTCACTCACCACTCACTCACTCACCCACTCACTCACCCACTCACTCACCCACCCACCCACTCACTCACTCACCTACCCACCCACTCACTCACCCACTCACCCACTCACTCACCCACTCACCCACTCACCCACTTACTCACTCACCCACTCACCGACCCACTCACTCACCTACTCACTCACCCACCCACTCACTCACCCACTCACCCACCCACTCACTCACTCACCTACCCACCCACTCACTCACTCACCCACTCACTCACCCACTCACTCACCCACTCACCCACTCACTCACTCACCCCTCACTCACCCACTCACTCACTCATCCACTCACCCACTCACCCACCCACTCACTCACTCACCCACTCACCCACCTACCCCCCCCACCCACCTACCCCCCCACCCACCCACTCACCCACTCACCTACCCACCCACTCACTCACCCACTCACTCACCCACTCACTCACCCACCCACCCACCTACCCACCCACTCACTCACCCACTCACTCACCCACTCACCCACCCACTCACCCACTCACTCACTCACCCACTCACTCAACCACTCACCCCCCCCCCACTCATCCACTCACCCACTCACCCACCCACTCACTCACCCACTCACTCACTCACCAACCCATTCACCAACCCACTCACCAACCCACCCACCCACTCACCAACCCACTCACCAACCCACCCACCCACTCACCCACTCACTCACCCACCCACCCACTCACCCACCCACCCACCCACCCACTCACTCACCCACCCACCCACCCACTCACCCACCCACCCACCCACTCACCCACCCACCCACTCACCCACCCACTCACCTACTCACCCACCCACTCACTCACCAACCCACCCACCCACTCACCCACCCACTCACTCACCCACTCACTCACTCACTCACCAACCCACCCACCCACTCACCCACTCACCCACCCACCCATTAACTCACTCACCCACCCACTCACCTACCCACTCACCCACTCACTCACCCACTCACTCACTCACTTACCCACTCAGCCACTCATTCACTCACTAACCCACCCACTCACTCACCTACCCACTCACACACCCACTCACCCACTCACTCACCCCTCACTCACTCACCCACTCACCCACTCACTCACCTCTCACTCACTCACCCACTCACCCACTCACTCACCCACTCACTCACTCACCCACTCACCCACTCACTCACCTCTCACTCACTCACCCACTCACTCACCCACTCACTCACCCACCCACTCACTCACTCACTCACTCACCCACTCACTCACCCACCCACCCACCCACTCACTCACTCACCTACCCACCCACTCACTCACCCACTCACCCACTCACTCACCCACTCACCCACTTACTCACTCACCCACTCACCGACCCACTCACTCACCCACTCACTCACCCACCCACCCACTCACCCACTCACCCACCCACTCACTCACCTACCCACCCACTCACTCACCCACTCACTCACCCACTCACTCACCCACTCACCCACTCACTCACTCACCCCTCACTCACTCACCCACTCACTCACTCATCCACTCACCCACTCACCCACCCACTCACCCACTCACCCACCTACCCCCCCCCACCCACCTACCCCCCCACCCACCCACTCACCCACCTACCTACCCACCCACTCACTCACCCACTCACTCACCCACTCACCCACTCACTCACCCACCCACCTACCCACCCACTCACTCACCCACTCACTCACCCACTCACCCACTCAGCCACCCACTCACCCACTCACTCACTCACTCACCCACTCAACCACTCACCCCCCCCCACTCATCCACTCACCCACTCACCCACTCACTCACCCACTCACTCACCCACTCACTCACCCACTCACCCACTCACTCACTCACCCCTCACTCACTCACCCACTCACTCACTCATCCACTCACCCACTCACCCACCCACTCACCCACTCACCCACCTACCCCCCCCCACCCACCTACCCCCCCACCCACCCACTCACCCACCTACCTACCCACCCACTCACTCACCCACTCACTCACCCACTCACCCACTCACTCACCCACCCACCTACCCACCCACTCACTCACCCACTCACTCACCCACTCACCCACTCAGCCACCCACTCACCCACTCACTCACTCACTCACCCACTCAACCACTCACCCCCCCCCACTCATCCACTCACCCACTCACCCACTCACTCACCCACTCACTCACCCACTCACTCACTCACCAACCCACCCACCCACTCACCAACCCACTCACCAACCCACCCACCCACTCAACTACCCACTCACCAACCCACCCACTCACCCACTCACTCACCCACTCACTCACCCACCCACCCACCCACCCACCCACCCACCCACCCACTCACTCACCCACCCACCCACCCACCCACTCACCCACCCACTCACCCACCCACTCACCCACCCACTCACCCACCTACTCACCCACTCACTCACCCACTCACCCACCCACTCACCCACCCACTCACCCACTCACCCACCCACCCACTCCCCTACTCACCCACCCACTCACTCACCAACCCACCCACCCACTCACCCACTCACCCACCCACTCACTCACTCACCAACCCACCCACCCACTCACCCACTCACCCATCCACCCACTCACCCACCCACTCACTCACTCACCAACCCACCCACTCACCCACCCACTCACCAACCCACCCACCCACCCACTCACCCACCCACCCACTCACCCACTCACCCACCCACCCACTCACCCACTCACTCACCCACCCACCCACCCACTCACCCACTCACCCATCCACCCACTCACCCACCCACTCACTCACCAACCCACCCACCCACTCACCCACTCACTCACCTCTCACTCACTCACCCACTCACTCACCCACTCACTCACCCACCCACTCACTCACTCACTCACTCACCCACTCACTCACCCACCCACCCACCCACTCACTCACTCACCTACCCACCCACTCACTCACCCACTCACCCACTCACTCACCCACTCACCCACTTACTCACTCACCCACTCACCGACCCACTCACTCACCCACTCACTCACCCACCCACCCACTCACTCACCCACTCACCCACCCACTCACTCACCTACCCACCCACTCACTCACCCACTCACTCACCCACTCACTCACCCACTCACCCACTCACTCACTCACCCCTCACTCACTCACCCACTCACTCACTCATCCACTCACCCACTCACCCACCCACTCACCCACTCACCCACCTACCCCCCCCCACCCACCTACCCCCCCACCCACCCACTCACCCACCTACCTACCCACCCACTCACTCACCCACTCACTCACCCACTCACCCACTCACTCACCCACCCACCTACCCACCCACTCACTCACCCACTCACTCACCCACTCACCCACTCAGCCACCCACTCACCCACTCACTCACTCACTCACCCACTCAACCACTCACCCCCCCCCACTCATCCACTCACCCACTCACCCACTCACTCACCCACTCACTCACCCACTCACTCACCCACTCACCCACTCACTCACTCACCCCTCACTCACTCACCCACTCACTCACTCATCCACTCACCCACTCACCCACCCACTCACCCACTCACCCACCTACCCCCCCCACCCACCTACCCCCCCACCCACCCACTCACCCACCTACCTACCCACCCACTCACTCACCCACTCACTCACCCACTCACCCACTCACTCACCCACCCACCTACCCACCCACTCACTCACCCACTCACTCACCCACTCACCCACTCAGCCACCCACTCACCCACTCACTCACTCACTCACCCACTCAACCACTCACCCCCCCCCCACTCATCCACTCACCCACTCACCCACTCACTCACCCACTCACTCACCCACTCACTCACTCACCAACCCACCCACCCACTCACCAACCCACTCACCAACCCACCCACCCACTCAACTACCCACTCACCAACCCACCCACCCACTCACCCACTCACTCACCCACTCACTCACCCACCCACCCACCCACCCACCCACTCACTCACCCACCCACCCACCCACCCACCCACTCACCCACCCACTCACCCACCCACTCACCCACCCACTCACCCACCCACTCACCCACTCACTCACCCACTCACCCACCCACTCACCCACCCACTCACCCACTCACCCACCCACCCACTCACCTACTCACCCACCCACTCACTCACCAACCCACCCACCCACTCACCCACTCACCCACCCACTCACTCACTCACCAACCCACCCACCCACTCACCCACTCACCCATCCACCCACTCACCCACCCACTCACTCACTCACCAACCCACCCACTCACCCACCCACTCACCAACCCACCCACCCACCCACTCACCCACCCACCCACTCACCCACTCACCCACCCACCCACTCACCCACTCACCCATCCACCCACTCACCCACCCACTCACTCACCAACCCACCCACCCACTCACCCACCCACTCACCAACCCACCCACCCACCCACTCACCCACCCACCCACTCACCCACCCACCCACCCACCCACCCACTCACCCACTCACCCACCCACCCACCCACTCACCCACTCACCAACCCACCCACCCACTCACCCACTCACCCATCCACCCACTCACCCACCCACCCACTCACTCACTCACCAACCCACCCACCCACTCACCCACCCACTCACCAACCCACCCACCCACCCACTCACCCACCCACTCACCCACCCACCCACTCACCCACCCACCCACCCACTCACCCACTCACCCACCCACCCACTCACCCACTCACCCACCCACCCACCCACCCACCCACTCACTCACCCACCCACCCACTCACCCACTCACTCACCCACTCACCCACTCACCCACTCACCCACTCACCCACCCACCCACTCACCCACCCACCCACTCACCCACCCACTCACCCACTCACTCACCCACCCACCCACTCACCCACTCACCCACCCACCCACTCACCCACCCACCCACCCACTCACCCACCCACCCACCCACCCACTCACTCACTCACTCACTCACCCACTCACTCACCCACCCACCCACCCACCCACTCACCCACTCACTCACCCACTCACTCACCCACCCACCCACCCACTCACTCACTCACTCACCCACCCACCCACCCACTCACCCACCCACCCACTCACCCACCCACTCACCCACCCACTCACCCACTCACTCACCCACTCACTCACCCACTCACCCACCCACTCACCCACCCACTCACCCACTCACCCACCCACCCACTCACCTACTCACCCACCCACTCACTCACCAACCCACCCACCCACTCACCCACTCACCCACCCACCCACCCACCCACTCACTCACTCACTCACCAACCCACCCACCCACTCACCCACTCACTCACCCATCCACCCACTCACCCACCCACTCACTCACTCACCAACCCACCCACCCACTCACCCACCCACTCACCAACCCACCCACCCACCCACTCACCCACCCACCCACTCACCCACCCACCCACCCACCCACTCACCTACTCACCCACCCACTCACCCACTCACTCACCCACCCACCCACCCACTCACCCACTCACCCATCCACCCACTCACCCACCCACTCACTCACTCACCAACCCACCCACCCACCCACTCACCCACCCACTCACCAACCCACCCACCCACTCACCCACCCACCCACTCACCCACCCACCCACCCACTCACCCACTCACCCACCCACCCACTCACCCACTCACCAACCCACCCACCCACTCACCCACTCACCCATCCACCCACTCAACCACCCACTCACTCACTCACCAACCCACCCACCCACTCACCCACCCACTCACCAACCCACCCACCCACCCACCCACCCACTCACCCACCCACCCACTCACTCACCCACCCACCCACCCACTCACCCACTCACTCACCCACCCACCCACCCACCCACCCACCCACCCACCCACTCACTCACTCACTCACCCACCCACCCACTCACCCACTCACTCACCCACT
>NC_136329.1:6124763-6139763 GCF_964198595.1 Lampetra fluviatilis
ACGCACGCAGACACACACACACACACACGCACGCACACACACACGCACGCAGTCACACACACACGCACGCAGACACACACACACACACGCACGCCCCAAGTCGAGTGAGTGGGCGCGTGGGCGAGGGAGTGAGTGAGTGAGTGGGTGAGTGGGTGAGTGAGTGGTTGACTGACTGAGTGAGTGAGTGAGTGACTGAGTGACTGAATGACTGAGTGAGTGGTTGACTGACTGAGTGACTGAGTGAGTGGTTGACTGACTGAGTGACTGACTGACTGAGTGAGTGGTTGACTGAGTGACTGACTGACTGAGTGAGTGAGTGAGTGGTTGACTGACTGAGCGACTGAGTGACTGACTGACTGAGTGGGTGAGTGAGTGGTTGACTGACTGAGTGAGTGAGTGAGTGACTGAGTGACTGAATGACTGAGTGAGTGGTTGACTGACTGAGTGACTGAGTGAGTGGTTGACTGACTGAGTGACTGACTGACTGAGTGAGTGGTTGACTGAGTGACTGACTGACTGAGTGAGTGAGTGAGTGGTTGACTGACTGAGCGACTGAGTGACTGACTGACTGAGTGAGTGGTTGACTGACTGAGTGACTGACTGACTGACTGAGTGAGTGGTTGACTGACTGACTGAGTGAGTGACTGAGTGACTGACTGAGTGAGTGGGCGAGAGAGTGGTTGACTGACTGACTGAGTGACTGAGTGACTGACTGAGTGAGTGAGCGAGTGAGTGGTTGACTGACTGACTGACTAAGTGACTGAGTGAGTGAGTGACTGACTAAGTGACTGACTGACTGACTGACTGACTGAGCGAGCGAGCGAGTGACACTCACATCGCGCAGCGTGATGATGTTGGGGTGCTGCCCGTAGCGGTGAGTGAGCGAGCGAGCGAGTGGGTGAGTGGTTGACTGACTGACTGAGTGACTGACTGACTGAGTGACTGAATGAGTGGTTGACTGACTGAGTGACTGAGTGACTGAGTGAGTGGTTGACTGACTGAGCGAGTGGTTGACTGACTGAGCAACTGAGTGAGTAAGTGAGCGAGTGAGTGGTTGACTGACTGAGTGACTGAGCGAGTGAGTGAGCGAGTGAGTGAGTGAGTGAGCGAGCGTGTGATTGAGTGAGTGTGTGAGTGGGTGAGTGGTTGACTGACTGAGTGACTGACTGACTGAGTGAGTGGTTGACTGACTGAGCGACTGAGTGAGTGAGCGAGCGAGTGAGTGGGTGAGTGAGTGGGTGAGTGAGTGGGTGAGTGGTTGACTGACTGACTGAGTGACTGAGAGAGTGACTGACTGAGTGAGTGAGTGGGTGAGTGAATGGGTGACTGAGTGAGTGACTGAGTGACTGACTGAGTGAGTGACTGACTGAGTGAGTGAGTGAGTGACTGAGTGACTGAGCGAGTGAGTGGTTGACTGACTGAGTGAGTGACTGACTGACTGAGTGGTTGACTGACTGAGTGACTGACTGACTGAGTGAGCGAGCGAGCGACACTCACGTCGCGCAGCGTGATGATGTTGGGGTGCTGCCCGTAGCGGTGAGTGAGTGAGTGAGCGAGCGAGTGGGTGAGTGGTTGACTGACTGAGTGACTGACTGACTGAGTGACTGAGTGAGTGGTTGACTGACTGAGTGACTGACTGACTGAGTGAGTGGTTGACTGAGTGACTGAGTGAGTGGTTGACTGAGCGGGTGACACTCACGTCGCGCAGCGTGATGATGTTGGGGTGCTGCCCGTAGCGGAGCAGGATCTCGATCTCCTCCGAGGGGTCCCGCTTGCTCTTGTCGATGATCTGACGACATTTGAAGGAGGGAAAATAAATAAATAATAAACGTGGGGCAACACAGGCGAGGTGCAAAGGTCCCCCAGGTAGCGCACGCACTCCACGCGGGGCAAGTCTCCGCCAGCCAGCAGCAGCAGCCATCAAGAGTGAGTGAGTGGGTGGGTGAGTGAGTGAGTGGGTGAGTGAGTGGGTGAGTGGGTGGGTGAGTGAGTGGGTGAGTGGGTGGGTGGGTGGGTGAGTGAGTGGGTGAGTGGGTGGGTGAGTGAGTGAGTGAGTGGGTGGGTGGGTGGGTGAGTGGGTGGGTGAGTGAGTGGGTGGGTGAGTGAGTGAGTGAGTGAGTGGGTGGGTGGGTGGGTGAGTGAGTGAGTGGGTGAGTGAGTGAGTGGGTGGGGGAGTGAGTGAGTGGGTGGGTGGGTGAGTGAGTGGGTGGGTGGGTGAGTGAGTGGGTGGGTGGGTGGGTGAGTGAGTGGGTGGGTGGGTGAGTGGGTGGGTGAGTGGGTGGGTGAGTGAGTGAGTGAGTGAGTGAGTGGGTGGGTGGGTGAGTGGGTGGGTGAGTGGGTGGGTGAGTGAGTGGGTGGGTGAGTGAGTGAGTGAGTGGGTGGGTGGGTGGGTGAGTGAGTGAGTGGGTGAGTGAGTGAGTGGGTGGGGGAGTGAGTGAGTGGGTGAGTGGGTGAGTGAGTGGGTGGGTGGGTGGGTGAGTGAGTGGGTGGGTGGGTGGGTGAGTGAGTGAGTGAGTGGGTGAGTGAGTGAGTGAGTGGGTGGGTGGGTGAGTGGGTGGGTGGGTGGGTGGGTGAGTGGGTGGGTGAGGAGGTGAGTGGGTGAGTGGGTGAGTGGGTGGGTGAGTGAGTGGATGGGTGAGTGGGTGAGTGAGTGGGTGGGGGAGTGAGTGAGTGAGTGAGTGAGTGGGTGGGTGAGTGAGTGAGTGGGTGAGTGAGTGAGTGGGTGGGTGGGTGGGTGAGTGGGTGGGTGAGTGGGTGGGGGAGTGAGTGGATGGGTGAGTGGGTGAGTGAGGGGATGGGTGAGTGAGTGAGTGGGTGACTGAGTGGGTGAGTGGGTGAGTGACTGAGTGGGTAGGTGGGTGAGTGAGTGAGTGAGTGGGTGTGTGAGTGAGTGACTGAGTGGGTGAGTGGGTGAGTGAGTGAGTGGGTGAGTGGGTGAGTGAGTGGGTGGGTGGGTGAGTGAGTGGGTGGGTGAGTGAGTGAGTGGGTGAGTGGATGGGTGAGTGAGTGAGTGAGTGGGTGGGTGAGTGAGTGAGTGAGTGGGTGGGTGAGTGACTGAGTGGGTGAGTGGGTGAGTGAGTGAGTGGGTGAGTGAGTGGGTGGGTGGGTGAGTGGGTGGGTGAGTGAGTGGATGGGTGAGTGGGTGAGTGAGTGGATGGGTGAGTGAGTGAGTGGGTGACTGAGTGGGTGAGTGGGTGAGTGACTGAGTGGGTAGGTGGGTGGGTGGGTGAGTGAGTGGGTGGGTGAGTGGGTGAGTGAGTGGGTGGGTGGGTGAGTAAGTGGGTGGGTGGGTGGGTGAGTGAGTGGGTGGGTGAGTGAGTGAGTCAGTGGGTGAGTGGATGGGTGATTGAGTGAGTGAGTGAGTGGGTGGGTGAGTGAGTGAGTGAGTGGGTGGGTGAGTGACTGAGTGGGTGAGTGGGTGAGTGAGTGGGTGGGTGAGTGGGTGAGTGAGTGGGTGGGTGGGTGAGTGGGTGGGTGAGTGAGTGGATGGGTGAGTGGGTGAGTGAGTGGATGGGTGAGTGAGTGAGTGGGTGACTGAGTGGGTGAGTGGGTGAGTGACTGAGTGGGTAGGTGGGTGGGTGGGTGAGTGAGTGGGTGGGTGAGTGGGTGAGTGAGTGGGTGGGTGGGTGAGTAAGTGGGTGGGTGGGTGGGTGAGTGAGTGAGTGAGTGAGTGGGTGGGTGGGTGAGTGGGTGAGTGAGTGGGTGAGTGGGTGAGTGATTGGGTGGGTGGGTGAGTAAGTGGGTGGGTGGGTGAGTGAGTGAGTGGGTGAGTGGGTGAGTGAGTGGGTGAGTGAGTGAGTGAGTGGGTGAGTGGGTGAGTGAGTGGGTGGGTGGGTGAGTAAGTGGGTGAGTGAGTGAGTGAGTGGGTGGGTGGGTGAGTGGGTGAGTGGATGGGTGAGTGGGTGGGTGGGTGAGTGAGTGAGTGAGTGAGTGAGTGGGTGAGTGGGTGGGTGGGTGGGTGAGTGGGTGAGTGAGTGGGTGAGTGGGTGAGTGAGTGAGTGAGTGGGTGGGTGGGTGAGTGGGTGAGTGAGTGGGTGGGTGGGTGAGTGGGTGAGTGAGTGGGTGGGTGAGTGGGTGAGTGAGTGGGTGGGTGAGTGAGTGAGTGGGTGGGTGGGTGAGTGGGTGAGTGGGTGAGTGAGTGACTGAGTGGGTGAGTGAGTGAGTGGGTGAGTGAGTGAGTGAGTGGGTGGGGGAGTGGGTGAGTGAGTGGGTGGGTGGGTGAGTGGGTGGGTGAGTGAGTGGATGGGTGAGTGAGTGAGTGGGTGGGTGACTGAGTGGGTGAGTGGGTGAGTGACTGAGTGGGTAGGTGGGTGGGTGGGTGAGTGACTGAGTGAGTGAGTGAGTGACTGAGTGACTGAGTGACTGAGTGAGTGAGTGACTGAGTGACTGAGTGACTGAGTGACTGAGTGAGTGAGTGAGCGAGCGAGTGAGTGAGTGACTGAGTGACTGAGTGACTGAGTGAGTGAGTGAGCGAGCGAGTGAGTGAGTGAGTGACTGAGTGACTGACTGACTGAGTGAGCGAGTGGGCGAGCGAGCGGGCGAGTGAGCGAGCGTCGACCTTGACGGCGTAGTCTAGCCCGGAGGCACGGTGGACGCAGTGAGTGAGTGAGTGAGTGAGTGACTGAGCGAGTGAGCGAGCGGGCGAGTGAGCGAGCGTCCACCTTGACGGCGTAGTCTAGCCCGGAGGCACGGTGGACGCAGCGCTTGCAATGAGTGTGAGTGAGTGACTGAGTGAGTGAGTGACTGAGTGAGTGACTGAGTGAGTGACTGAGTGACTGACTGAGTGACTGAGTGAGTGACTGAGCGAGTGACTGAGTGAGTGACTGAGTGACTGACTGAGTGACTGAGTGAGTGACTGAGCGAGTGAGTGAGTGACTGAGCGAGCGAGCGAGTGACTGAGTGAGTGACTGAGTGAGCGAGCGAGTGAGTGAGTGACTGAGTGACTGAGTGAGCGAGCGAGTGAGTGAGTGAGCGAGTGGGCGAGCGAGTGGGCGAGCGAGTGAGTGACTGAGTGAGTGGGCGAGTGAGCGAGCTGTCGACCTTGACGGCGTAGTCTAGCCCGGAGGCACGGTGGACGCAGCGCTTGCAGTGAGTGTGAGTGAGTGACTGAGTGAGTGACTGAGTGAGTGAGTGAGTGACTGACTGAGTGACTGAGTGAGTGACTGAGCGAGTGACTGAGTGACTGAGCGAGCGAGCGAGTGACTGAGTGAGTGACTGAGTGAGTGACTGAGTGACTGAGTGGTTGACTGAGTGAGTGGGCGAGCGTCCACCTTGACGGCGTAGTCGAGCCTGGAGGCACGGTGGACGCAGCGCTTGCAGTGAGTGTGAGTGAGTGACTGAGTGAGTGACTGAGTGAGTGACTGAGTGACTGACTGAGTGACTGAGTGAGTGACTGAGCGAGTGACTGAGTGACTGAGCGAGCGAGCGAGTGACTGAGTGAGTGACTGACTGAGTGACTGAGTGAGTGACTGAGCGAGTGACTGAGTGACTGAGCGAGCGAGCGAGTGACTGAGTGAGTGACTGAGTGAGTGACTGAGTGACTGAGTGGTTGACTGAGTGAGTGGGCGAGCGAGCTGTCGACCTTGATGGCGTAGTCGAGCCCGGAGGCACAGTGGACGCAGCGCTTGCAATGAGTGTGAGTGAGTGACTGAGTGAGCGACTGAGCGAGTGACTGAGTGAGTGACTGAGTGAGTGACTGAGTGACTGAGTGGTTGACTGAGTGAGTGGGCGAGCGTCCACCTTGACGGCGTAGTCGAGCCCGGAGGCACGGTGGACGCAGCGCTTGCAATGAGTGTGAGTGAGTGACTGAGTGGTTGACTGAGTGAGTGGGCGAGCGTCCACCTTGACGGCGTAGTCGAGCCCGGAGGCACGGTGGACGCAGCGCTTGCAGTGAGTGGCTGAGTGACTGAGTGAGTGACTGAGTGAGTGACTGAGTGACTGAGTGGTTGACTGAGTGAGTGGGCGAGCGAGCGTCCACCTTGACGGCGTAGTCGAGCCCGGAGGCACGGTGGACGCAGCGCTTGCAATGAGTGTGAGTGAGTGACTGAGTGAGCGACTGAGCGAGTGACTGAGTGAGTGACTGAGTGACTGAGTGAGTGACTGAGTGACTGACTGAGTGACTGAGTGACTGAGTGAGTGACTGAGTGACTGAGCGAGCGAGTGACTGAGTGAGCGACTGAGTGAGTGACTGACTGACTGAGCGACTGAGTGAGTGACTGAGTGAGTGACTGAGTGACTGAGTGGTTGACTGAGTGAGTGGGCGAGCGTCCACCTTGACGGCGTAGTCGAGCCCGGAGGCACGGTGGACGCAGCGCTTGCAGACGCTGAAGGAGCCTGCGCCGATGTCCTCCTTGAGCTCGTACACCTCCAGGTACGCCTGCTGCTGCTGCTTCTACTCACACACAGGCAAAGGTCCCCCGTGAGGCCTCCACACGCCGCAGGGGCAAGTGCTGTGAGTAGCAGCAGCTACCTATGAAGGTAGACACAGACAAAGGTCCCCCGTGTAGCCTCTAGCAGGCTGTAGGGGCAAGTGCTCTGAGTAGCAGCAGCTACCTATGAAGGTAGACACAGGCAAAGCTCCCCCGTGTAGCCTCAACAGACTTTAGGGGCAAGTGCTGTGAGTAGCAGCAGCTACCTATGAACACACAAAGACAAAGCTCCCCCGTGTAGCCTCTAGCAGGCTGTAGGGGCAAGTGCTGTTAGTAGCGAGTAGCAGCAGCTACCTATGGAGGCTGCCGGCACTGTGGCACACGAGGGGCTGGTGTATGATGCTGGTGCTGGTGTAGGTGGTGGTGGTGTATGGTGGTGCAGGTGGTGCAGGTGGTGCAGGTGGTGCAGGTGGTGCAGGTGGTGCAGGTGGTGCAGGTGGTGTAGGTGGTGCAGGTGGTGCAGGTGGTGTAGGTGGTGCAGGTGGTGTAGGTGGTGTAGGTGGTGCAGGTGGTGCAGGTGGTGTAGGTGGTGCAGGTGGTGCAGGTGGTGCAGGTGGTGCAGGTGATGCAGGTGGTGCAGGTGGTGTAGGTGGTGTAGGTGGTGCAGGTGGTGTAGGTGGTGCAGGTGGTGCAGGTGGTGTAGGTGGTGTAGGTGGTGCAGGTGGTGTAGGTGGTGCAGGTGGTGCAGGTGGTGCAGGTGATGCAGGTGGTGCAGGTGGTGCAGGTGGTGCAGGTGGTGCAGGTGGTGTAGGTGGTGCAGGTGGTGCAGGTGGTGTAGGTGGTGCAGGTGGTGCAGGTGGTGTAGGTGGTGTAGGTGGTGCAGGTGGTGCAGGTGGTGTAGGTGGTGGTGGTGTATGGTGGTGATGGTGGTGTAGGTGGTGGTGTAGGTGTATGATGGTGGTGCTGTAGGTGCAGGTGGTGCAGGTGGTGCAGGTGGTGCAGGTGGTGCAGGTGGTGCAGGTGGTGTAGGTGGTGTAGGTGGTGCAGGTGGTGTAGGTGGTGTAGGTGGTGCAGGTGGTGCAGGTGGTGTAGGTGGTGCAGGTGGTGCAGGTGGTGCAGGTGATGCAGGTGGTGCAGGTGGTGCAGGTGGTGCAGGTGGTGCAGGTGGTGTAGGTGGTGCAGGTGGTGCAGGTGGTGTAGGTGGTGCAGGTGGTGCAGGTGGTGTAGGTGGTGTAGGTGGTGCAGGTGGTGCAGGTGGTGTAGGTGGTGGTGGTGTATGGTGGTGATGGTGGTGCAGGTGGTGCAGGTGGTGCAGGTGGTGCAGGTGGTGTAGGTGGTGCAGGTGGTGCAGGTGGTGCAGGTGGTGCAGGTGGTGTAGGTGGTGGTGGTGTATGGTGGTGATGGTGGTGCAGGTGGTGCAGGTGGTGTAGGTGGTGCAGGTGGTGCAGGTGGTGTAGGTGGTGTAGGTGGTGCAGGTGGTGCAGGTGGTGCAGGTGATGCAGGTGGTGCAGGTGGTGCAGGTGGTGCAGGTGGTGTAGGTGGTGCAGGTGGTGCAGGTGGTGTAGGTGGTGCAGGTGGTGCAGGTGGTGCAGGTGGTGGTGGTGTATGGTGGTGATGGTGGTGCAGGTGGTGCAGGTGGTGCAGGTGGTGTAGGTGGTGCAGGTGGTGCAGGTGGTGCAGGTGGTGTAGGTGGTGGTGGTGTATGGTGGTGCAGGTGGTGCAGGTGGTGCAGGTGGTGCAGGTGGTGCAGGTGGTGATGGTGGTGCAGGTGGTGCAGGTGGTGCAGGTGGTGCAGGTGGTGCAGGTGGTGCAGGTGATGTAGGTGGTGCAGGTGGTGCAGGTGGTGCAGGTGGTGTAGGTGGTGCAGGTGGTGTAGGTGGTGCAGGTGGTGCAGGTGGTGCAGGTGGTGCAGGTGGTGCAGGTGGTGTAGGTGGTGTAGGTGGTGCAGGTGGTGCAGGTGGTGCAGGTGGTGCAGGTGGTGCAGGTGGTGCAGGTGGTGTAGGTGGTGCAGGTGGTGCAGGTGGTGCAGGTGGTGCAGGTGGTGATGGTGGTGCAGGTGGTGTAGGTGGTGCAGGTGGTGCTGGTGTATGGTGGTGATGGTGGTGCAGGTGGTGCAGGTGGTGCAGGTAGTGCAGGTGGTGTAGGTGGTGCAGGTGGTGCAGGTGGTGCAGGTGGTGTAGGTGGTGGTGGTGTATGGTGGTGATGGTGGTGCAGGTGGTGCAAGTGGTGCAGGTGGTGTAGGTGGTGCAGGTGGTGCAGGTGGTGTAGGTGGTGCAGGTGGTGCAGGTGGTGCAGGTGATGCAGGTGGTGCAGGTGGTGCAGGTGGTGCAGGTGGTGCAGGTGGTGCAGGTGGTGTAGGTGGTGCAGGTGGTGCAGGTGGTGTAGGTGGTGGTGGTGTATGGTGGTGATGGTGGTGCAGGTGGTGCAGGTGGTGCAGGTGGTGCAGGTGGTGTAGGTGGTGCAGGTGGTGCAGGTGGTGCAGGTGGTGCAGGTGATGTAGGTGGTGCAGGTGGTGCAGGTGGTGCAGGTGGTGTAGGTGGTGCAGGTGGTGCAGGTGGTGCAGGTGGTGCAGGTGGTGCAGGTGGTGCAGGTGGTGTAGGTGGTGCAGGTGGTGCAGGTGGTGTAGGTGGTGCAGGTGGTGCAGGTGATGCAGGTGGTGCAGGTGGTGCAGGTGGTGCAGGTGGTGCAGGTGGTGTAGGTGGTGCAGGTGGTGCAGGTGGTGTAGGTGGTGTAGGTGGTGCAGGTGGTGCAGGTGGTGGTGGTGTATGGTGGTGATGGTGGTGCAGGTGGTGCAGGTGGTGCAGGTGGTGCAGGTGGTGTAGGTGGTGTAGGTGGTGCAGGTGGTGCAGGTGGTGTAGGTGGTGGTGGTGTATGGTGGTGATGGTGGTGCAGGTGGTGCAGGTGGTGCAGGTGGTGATGGTGGTGCAGGTGGTGCAGGTGGTGCAGGTGGTGCAGGTGGTGTAGGTGGTGCAGGTGGTGCAGGTGGTGCAGGTGGTGCAGGTGGTGCAGGTGATGCAGGTGGTGCAGGTGGTGCAGGTGGTGCAGGTGGTGTAGGTGGTGCAGGTGGTGCAGGTGGTGCAGGTGGTGCAGGTGATGTAGGTGGTGCAGGTGGTGCAGGTGGTGCAGGTGGTGCAGGTGGTGCAGGTGGTGTAGGTGGTGCAGGTGGTGCAGGTGGTGCAGGTGGTGCAGGTGGTGCAGGTGGTGCAGGTGGTGCAGGTGGTGTAGGTGGTGCAGGTGGTGCAGGTGGTGCAGGTGGTGTAGGTGGTGCAGGTGGTGTAGGAGGTGCAGGTGGTGTAGGTGGTGCAGGTAGTGCAGGTGGTGCAGGTGGTGCAGGTGGTGCAGGTGGTGCAGGTAGTGCAGGTGGTGCAGGTGGTGCAGGTGGTGCAGGTGGTGTAGGTGATGGTGTAGGTAGTGCAGGTGGTGCAGGTGGTGCAGGTGGTGCAGGTGGTGCAGGTGGTGCAGGTGGTGCAGGTGGTGCAGGTGGTGCAGGTAGTGCAGGTGGTGCAGGTGGTGCAGGTGGTGCAGGTGGTGCAGGTGGTGTAGGTGGTGCAGGTAGTGCAGGTGGTGCAGGTGGTGCAGGTGGTGCAGGTGGTGCAGGTGGAGTAGGTGGTGTAGGTGGTGTAGGTGGTGGTGTAGGTGTTGGTGTACGTGGTGTAGGTGTAGGTGTAGGTGAAGGTGATGGTGTAGGTGTAGGTGATGGTGTAGGTGTAGGTGTTGGTGCCGGTGACTTGCATGCACCACGACGGGCCGCGTGGTGGCGGTGGGGGCGTCTCCCCCCAGAGCGCACGGAGCCACGAAGCTGAAGCCGCGGAACAGCTGGTGGGCACTCGCACTCGGGGGCAGGCCGGGGGAGTCTACACACACACACAGACACACACACACACAGACACACACACAGACACACACACACAGACACACACACACAGACACACACACACACACAGACACACACACACAGACACACACACACAGACACACACACACACACAGACACACACACACACACAGACACACACACACAGACACACACACACACAGACACACACACAGACACACACACACAGACACACACACACAGACACACACACACAGACACACACACACACAGACACACACACAGACACACACACACAGACACACACACACACACAGACACACACACACAGACACACACACACAGACACACACACACACACAGACACACACACACACACAGACACACACACACAGACACACACACACACAGACACACACACAGACACACACACACAGACACACACACACAGACACACACACACACACAGACACACACACACAGACACACACACACAGACACACACACACACACAGACACACACACACAGACACACACACACAGACACACACACACAGACACACACACACACAGACACACACACAGACACACAGTGTACACACAGACACACAGACACACACACAGACACACACACAGAGACACACACACACAGACACACACACACACAGACACGAGTGAGTGGATGGGTGGGTGAGCGAGTGAGCGGGTGGGTGGGTGAGCGGGTGTGCGAGCGAGCGGGTGGGTGAACGGGTGAGCGAGTGAGTGGGTGAGCGAGCGAGTGGGTGAGCGAGTGAGCTGGTGGGTGAGTGAGCAGGTGGGTGAATGAGCGGGCGAGCGAGTGAGCTTGGTGAGCGAGTGAGCGGGCGAGCTGGTGGGTGAGTGAGCTGGTGAGTGGGTGAGCGAGTGAGCGGGTGGGTGAGTGAGCGGGTGACTGAGTGAGCGGGTGGGTGAGTGAGCGGGTGAGTGAGTGAGTGAGCTGGTGGGTGAGTGAGTGGGTGAGCGGGTGGGTGAGTTAGTGAGTGAGCTGGTGGGTGAGTGAGTGAGCGAGTGAGTGGGCGAGCGAGTGAGTGGGTGAGCGAGTGAGCTGGTGGGTGAGCGGGTGAGTGAGTGAGCGGGTGAGTGAGTGACCGGGCGAGTTGGTGAGTGAGCGGGTGAGTGAGTGAGCAGGTGAGTGAGTGGGTGAGTGGGTGAGCGGGTGAGTGGGTGAGCGAGTGAGCTGGTGGGTGAGTGAGCGGGTGAGTGGGTGAGCGAGTGAGTGGGTGAGCGAGTGAGCTGGTGGGTGAGTGAGCGGGTGAGTGAGTGAGCGAGTGAGCTGGTGGGTGAGTGAGCGAGCGAGCGAGTGGGTGAGTGAGCGAGTGAGCTGGTGGGTGAGTGAGTGGGTGAGCGAGTGAGCTGGTGGGTGAGCAGGTGAGTGAGTGAGTGAGCGAGTGAGCAGGTGAGTGAGTGAGTGAGCGAGTGAGCGGGTGAGCGAGAGTGGGTGAGTGAGCGAGTGGGTGAGTGAGTGAGTGAGTGAGCGAGCGAGCGAGTGGGTGAGTGAGCGAGTGAGCAGGTGAGTGAGTGAGTGAGTGAGTGAGCGAGCGAGCGAGCGGGTGAGTGAGTGAGTGAGCGAGTGAGCAGGTGAGTGAGTGAGTGAGCGAGTGAGCAGGTGAGTGAGTGAGTGAGCGAGTGAGCGGTGTGAGCGAGAGTGGGTGAGCGAGCGAGTGGGTGAGTGAGCGAGTGGGTGAGTGAGTGAGTGAGCGAGCGAGCGGGTGAGTGAGCGAGTGAGCAGGTGAGTGAGTGAGCGAGCGAGTGGGTGAGTGAGCGAGTGAGCAGGTGAGTGAGTGAGTGAGTGAGCGAGCGAGCGGGTGAGTGAGCGAGTGAGCAGGTGAGTGAGTGAGCGAGCGAGTGGGTGAGTGAGCGAGTGAGCAGGTGAGTGAGTGAGTGAGCGAGCGAGCGAGTGGGTGAGTGAGCGAGTGAGCAGGTGAGTGAGTGACCTTTTGGAGTTCTGGAGGTGAACTCCGGGTCAAAGCATTTGGTGTCGTCAGCTTTCCCTACGGCCGGCTTGAACGGAGGGTGGATCTCCTTGCGGTAGAGCTTCTACAACAACATTCACAACAACAATATTCACAACAACAATATTCACAACAACAATATTCACAACAATATTCACAACAACAATCACAACAACAATATTCACAACAATATTCACAACAATATTCACAACAACAATATTCACAACAACAATATTCACAATATTCACAACAATATTCACAACAATATTCACAACAATATTCACAACAATATTCACAACAATATTCACACCAACAATATTCACAACAACAATATGCACAACAACAATATTCACAACAATATTCACAACAATATTCACGACAACAATATTCACAGCAACATTCACAACAATATTCACAACAACAATATTCACAACAATATTCACAATAACAATATTCACAACAATATTCACAATAACAATATTCACAACAATATTCACAACAACAATATTCACAACAACGATATTCACAACAATATTCACAATAACAATATTCACAACAATATTCACAATAACAATATTCACAACAATATTCACAACAACAATATTCACAGCAATATTCACAACAACAATATTCACAACAACAATATTCACAACAATATTTACAACAATATTCACAACAATATTCACAACAATATTCACAACAACAATATTCACAACAACAATATTTACAACAATATTCACAACAATATTCACAACAACAATATTCACAACAATATTTACAACAATATTCACAACAACAATATTCACAACAATATTCACAACAACAATATTCACAACAACAATATTCACAACAATATTCACAACAACAATATTCACAACAATATTCACAACAACAATATTCACAACAATATTCACAACAATATTCACAACAATATTCACAACAATATTTACAACAATATTCACAACGATATTCACAACGATATTCACAACGATATTCACAACAATATTCACAACTACAATATTCACAACAATATTCACAACAGTATTCACAACAACAATATTCACAACAACAATATTCACAACGACAATATTCACAACGACAATATTCACAACGACAATATTCACAACGACAATATTCACAACGACAATATTCACAACAACAATATTCACAACAACAATATTCACAACAACAATATTCACAACAACAATATTCACAACAACAATATTCACAACAACAATATTCACAACAACAATATTCACAACAACAATATTCACAACAACAATATTCACAACAACAATATTCACAACAACAATATTCACAACAACAATATTCACAACAATATTCACAACAACAATATTCACAACAACAATATTCACAACAACAATATTCACAACAACAATATTCACAACAATACTCACAACAACAATATTCACAACAACAATATTTACAACAATATTCACAACAATAATCACAACAACAATATTCACAACAACAATAATCACAACAACAATATTCACAACAACAATATTCACAACAATATTCACAACAACAATATTCACAACAACAATAATCACAACAACAATACTCACGACAATATGTTTGTACGTGTGTGTGTGCATGTGTGTGTCTGTGTGTCTGTGTGTGTGTCTGTGTGTGTGTCACTGTGTGTCTCTGTGTGAGTGTATGTGTCTGTGTGTGTCTGTGTGTCTGTGTGTGTGTCACTGTGTGTGTGTCACTGTGTGTGTGTCTGTGTGTGTGTGTCTGTGTGTGTGTCTGTGTGTGTGTCACTGTGTGTCTCTGTGTGAGTGTATGTGTCTGTGTCTGTGTGTGTCTGTGTGTGTGTGTGTGTCTGTGTGTCTGTGTCTGTGTGTGTCTGTGTGTGTGTGTGTGTCTGTGTGTCTGTGTGTGTGTCACTGTGTGTGTGTGTGTGTCTCTGTGTGAGTGACGAACGTTCCAGTCGATGGTGGAGAAGAACGGATGCCTCTTGATTTCCCCCACTCCGTCAGGACCAGCTCCTGGGGGCACACAGACACAGACAAAGGTCCCCCAGGTGGCACAACCAGCAGCGCTGTTGGGGCAAGTGCTGCTGTGCCCGCAGTGTCGGTGCGTAGGTGGGTGGGTGGGTGAGTGGGTGGGTGGGTGGGTAGGTGGGTGAGTGAGTGGGTGGGTGGGTGGGTGGGTGAGTGGGTGGGTGGGTGAGTGGGTGGGTGGGTGAGTGGGTGGGTGGGTGAGTGGGTGGTGAGTGAGTGGGTGGGTGGGTGGGTGGGTGGGTGGGTGAGTGGGTGCGTAGGTGGGTGGGTGAGTGGGTGGGTGGGTGAGTGGGTGGGTGAGTGAGTGAGTGGGTGGGTGGGTGAGTGGGTGGGTGGGTGAGTGGGTGGTGAGTGAGTGGGTGGGTGGGTGGGTGGGTGGGTGGGTGAGTGGGTGCGTAGGTGGGTGGGTGAGTGGGTGGGTGGGTGAGTGGGTGGGTGGGTGAGTGAGTGAGTGAGTGGGTGGGTGGGTGGGTGAGTGGGTGGGTGGGTGGGTGAGTGGGTGGGTGGGTGGGTGGGTGGGTGAGTGGGTGAGTGAGTGGGTGGGTGGCTGGGTGGGTGGGTGGGTGAGTGGGTGGGTGGGTGGGTGAGTGAGTGAGTGGGTGGGTGAGTGAGTGAGTGGGTGGGTGAGTGGGTGGGTGGGTGAGTGGGTGGGTGAGTGAGTGAGCGATCGAGCGAGTGAGTGAGCGAGCGAGCGAGCGTATGAGTGACTCACCGAGTCTGTTTGTGGGGTTCCTCTTGAACAGGTTACGCAGGAGGCTCTGAGCATCGGAGCTCAG
>NC_136329.1:6142263-6144763 GCF_964198595.1 Lampetra fluviatilis
CATCAACAACATCATCATCAACATCGTCATCATCTTCAACAACAACAACTTCATCAACAACATCAACATCATCAACATCATCAACATCATCAACATCATCATTGGCTCGCTCTGATAACATCAACAACATCAACTTCTACAACAGGAGCTACTATGCCTCATAGGCGCTGCTGCTGCTACTGCTGCTACTTGCTAACAGCACTTGCCCCTGCAGCCCTGCTAGAGGCTACCTGGGTGACCTTTGCCTTTGGAGGCCACTCACTTCAGAATCATGGCCATCGTCTCCTTGCGGTCTCGGCCTTGGAACGGCAGCGTCCCAGTCAGCATCTCAAACTACACCAACACACAACACACACACACACCACACACACATACACAGAGACACACACAGACACACACAGAGACAGACACACACAGAGACACACACACATACACAGACACACACACACCACACACACACACCACACACACACCACACACACACACACAGACACACACACACACACACAGAGACACACACACATACACAGACACACACACACCACACACACACACCACACACACACACCACACACACACCACACACAGACACACACACACCACACACACACACCACACACACATACACAGACACACACACACACACAGACACACACACACAGACGCACACACACACAGACACACACACGACACGTAAGCTTGTGTTCCTTGAATTATTTTGTTCATCGTGTTAACCTTGTGCTTGTGAGCGCGTGTGTGTGTGTCAGCGTGTGTGTGTCAGTGTGTGTGTGTGCAGTGTGTGTGTCAGCGTGTGTGTGTCAGCGTGTGTGTGTGTCAGTGTGTGTCAGCGTGCGTGTGTGTGAGTGTGTGCGTGTCAGCGTGTGTCAGCGTGTGTGTGTGTGTCAGTGTGTGTGTGTGTAGTGTGTCAGTGTGTGTGTGTCTGTGTGTGTCTGTGTGTGTGTCTCTATGTGTCAGCGTGTGTGTGTCAGCGTGTGTGTGTGTCAGTGTGTGTCAGCGTGCGTGTGTGTGAGTGTGTGCGTGTCAGCGTGTGTCAGCGTGTGTGTGTGTGTCAGTGTGTGTGTGTAGTGTGTCAGTGTGTGTGTGTCTGTGTGTGTCTGTGTGTGTGTCTCTATGTGTCAGCGTGTGTGTGTCTGTGTGTGTGTCTGTGTGTCAGTGTGTGTGTGTCTGTATGTGTCAGCGTGTGTGTGTCAGCGTGTGTCTGTGTGTCAGTGTGTGTGTGTCAGTGTGTGTGTGTGTCTCCGTGTGAGTGTCAGTGTGTGTCAGCGTGTGTGTCTGTGTGTGTGTGTCAGTGTGTGTGTGTGTGTGTCAGTGTGTGTGTGTGTGTGTCAGCGTGTGTGTGTGTCAGTGTGTCTGTGTCAGCGTGTGTGTGTGTGTCAGTGTGTGTGTGTGTGTATGTGTGTGTGTGTGTGTCTGTGTGTGTGTGTCAGCGTGTGTCAGTGTGTGTGTGTGTGTCAGTGTGTCAGTGTGTGTGTGTGTCTCACCATGAGGACACCGAGTGACCACCAGTCTGCGGCGTGGCCGTGCCCACGCCGGTTCACCACCTCGGGCGCCATGTACTCCACCGTGCCGCAGAAGCTGTACGTGTGTGTGTCAGTGTGTGTGTGTCAGTGTGTCAGTGTGTCAGTGTGTCTGTGTGTTTGTGTGTGTGTGTGTCAGTGTGTGTGTGTCAGCGTGTGTGTCAGTGTGTGAGTGTGTGTCAGTGTGTGTGTGTGTGTCTGTGTGTGTGTGTCTGTGTCTGTGTGTCAGTGTGTCAGTGTGTCAGTGTGTCAGTGTGTGCGTGTGTGTCAGCTGACTCACCATGAGGACACCGAGTGACCACCAGTCTGCGGCGTGTCCGTGCCCACGCCGGTTCACCACCTCGGGCGCCATGTACTCCACCGTGCCACAGAAGCTGTACGTCTTTTTCTCGAGGTCGATGGCCTCCTTGCTCAGCCCAAAGTCTGTAGACACACGCAGCGGCGGGGAGGGGGGGGGCGTTGGGGTTGACCACCACCACCACCACTACCGCCACCACCACCACCACTACCACCACCACCACCACCACTACCGCTGCTACTACCGCCACCACCGCCTCCGCCTCCGCCGCCGCCACCGCCACCACCACCACCACCACCATCATCACCACCACTACCACCACCACCACCACTACCATCATCACCACCGCCAACACCAACGCCAACACCACCACCACCATCATCACCACCACTACCACCACCACCACCACTACCATCATCACCACCACCACCACCACCATCATCACCACCACCACCACCACTACCGCTGCTACTACCGCCACCAACGCCGCCACCACCACCGCCACCGCCACCACCACCACCACCAACACCACCACCACCACCACCGCCACCACCACCGCCACCACCGCTGCTACTACCACTACCACCACCACCACTGCCACCGCCACCACCACCACCACTACCACCACCACTACCACCACCACTACCACCACTACCACCACCAC
>NC_136329.1:6154763-6159763 GCF_964198595.1 Lampetra fluviatilis
ATAGGCGGCTGTTGGGGCCTACAATGGGCTGTTGGGGCCTACAATAGGCTGTAGGGGTCCTACGACAGCCTGTAGATGAGCCTACGGCAGCCTGTAGGGGCCTGGCAGGCGGGTGAATGATTGAGTGAGCTCATGAGCGAGCGAGTTCAAGAGTTCAAGTCGATTCTGTGTGACTAGGTGAAGCGCTCAAAGAGAGGCCGGGTTGGAGAGAGAGCGAATGGGGGGCGGGGAGGTGAGATCCGTCTCACCACCGCTCACTCACCGCTCACTCACCGCTCACCACCACTCACCACCGCTCCCTCTCACTGCTCACCACCGCTCACCACCGCTCCCTCCCGCTCACCACCACCGCTCCTCACCACCGCTCACCACCGCAGACCACCGCTCCCTCTCACCGCTCACCACCACCGCTCCCTCTTGCTGCTCACCACCGCTCACCACCGCAGACCACCACTCCCTCTCACCGCTCACCACCACCGCTCCCTCTTGCCGCTCACCACCGCTCACCACCGCAGACCACCACTCCCTCTCACCGCTCACCACCACCGCTCCCTCTCGCTGCTCACCACCGCTCACCACCACCGCTCACCTTTCCAAAGGAGCCAGCTCCCAGCACTTTGAGCAGCTCGAAGTGCGAGGCGTCGGCCCGCTCGGCCCCGGCTCGAGTGTGACTCGTGATGTGGATCTCCTCATCTTCCTCCTCCTCCTCCTCACCCGCCTCCTGCTCCTTGCACAGCCGCGGTGCATTGTGGGGGGGCGGGGGGGGGGGGGTGAAGGAGAGAGGGAGGGAGTGGAAATGGAGAGAAGGGGTCACAGATGAACACGTGGGAGTGGTGCTGGTGGTGGGAGTGGTGGTGGGAGTGGCCCAGGCCTAGTCGAGCAGCTGGCACTGAACAAATGATTGCCCAGGCCTTGTGTGGTCTTCTGTATATACATCGGCCTCCGTGGGTCTCTGTGTGTCTCTGTGGGTCTCTGTGGGTCTCTGTGTGTCTCTGTGGGTCTCTGTGGGTCTCTGTGGGTCTCTGTGAGTCTCTGTGGGTCTCTGTGGGTCTCTGTGGGTCTCTGTGGGTCTCTGTGTGTCTCTGTGGGTCTCTGTGAGTCTCTGTGGGTCTCTGTGGGTCTCTGTGTGTCTCTGTGGGTCTCTGTGTGTCTCTGTGGGTCTCTGTGAGTCTCTGTGGGTCTCTGTGGGTCTCTGTGGGTCTCTGTGGGTCTCTCTGGGTCTCTGTGGGTCTCTGTGTGTCTCTGTGGGTCTCTGTGAGTCTCTGTGGGTCTCCGTGGGTCTCCGTGGGTCTCCGTGGGTCTCCGTGGGTCTCTGTGAGTCTCTGTGAGTCTCCGTGTGTCTCCGTGTGTCTCTGTGGGCCTCTGTGGGTCTCTGTGGGTCTCTGTGGGTCTCTGTGGGCTTCTGTGGGTCACTGTGTGTCTCTGTGGGTCTCTGTGGGTCTCTGTGGGTCTCTGTGGGTCTCTGTGGGTCTCTGTGGGTCTCTGTGTGTCTCTGTGGGTCTCTGTGAGTCTCTGTGGGTCTCTGTGGGTCTCTGTGGGTCTCTGTGGGTCTCTCTGGGTCTCTGTGGGTCTCTGTGTGTCTCTGTGGGTCTCTGTGTGTCTCTGTGGGTCTGTGGGTCTCTGTGAGTCTCTGTGTGCCTCTGTGGGTCTCTGTGGGTCTCTGTGGGTCTCTGTGGGTCTGTGTGGGTCTCTGTGTGTCTCTGTGTGTCTCTGTGTGTCTCTGTGTGTCTCTGTGGGTCTCTGTGGGCTTCTGTGGGTCTCTGTGTGTCTCTGTGGGTCTCTGTGGGTCTCTGTGAGTCTCTGTGGGTCTCTGTGGGTCTCTGTGGGCTTCTGTGAGTCTCTGTGGGCTTCTGTGAGTCTCTGTGGGCTTCTGTGGGTCTCTGTGTGTCTCTGTGTGTCTCTGTGTGTCTCTGTGTGTCTCTGTGGGTCTCTGTGGGTCTCTGTGGGTCTCTGTGGGTCTCTGTGGGTCTCTGTGAGTCTCTGTGGGTCTCTGTGGGTCTTTGTGAGTCTCTGTGAGTCTCTGTGAGTCTCTGTGGGTCTCTGTGGGTCTCTGTGAGTCTCTGTGGGTCTCTGTGGGTCTCCGTGGGTCTCCGTGGGTCTCCGTGGGTCTCCGTGGGTCTCTGTGGGTCTCTGTGAGTCTCTGTGAGTCTCTGTGGGTCTCTGTGTGTCTCTGTGGGTCTCTGTGTGTCTCTGTGTGTCTCTGTGGGTCTCTGTGTGTCTCTGTGGGTCTCTGTGGGTCTCTGTGTCTGTGAGTCTCTGTGGGTCTCTGTGGGTCTCTGTGAGTCTCTGTGGGTCTCTGTGGGTCTCTGTGGGTCTCTGTGGGTCTCTGTGTGTCTCTGTGTGTCTCTGTGGGTCTCTGTGGGTCTCTGTGGGTCTCTGTGGGTCTCTGTGGGTCTCTGTGTGTCTCTCTGGGTCTCTGTGGGTCTCTGTGTGTCTCTGTGGGTCTCTGTGGGTCTGTGGGTCTCTGTGAGTCTCTGTGTGTCTCTGTGGGTCTCTATGGGCTTCTGTGGGTCTCTGTGTGTCTCTGTGGGTCTCTGTGGGTCTCTGTGAGTCTCTGTGGGTCTCTGTGGGTCTCTGTGGGCTTCTGTGAGTCTCTGTGGGCTTCTGTGGGTCTCTGTGTGTCTCTGTGTGTCTCTGTGTGTCTCTGTGTGTCTCTGTGAGTCTCTGTGGGTCTCTGTGGGTCTCTGTGGGTCTGTGTGGGTCTCTGTGTGTCTCTGTGGGTCTCTGTGGGTCTCTGTGGGCTTCTGTGGGTCTCTGTGTGTCTCTGTGGGTCTCTGTGGGTCTCTGTGAGTCTCTGTGGGTCTCTGTGGGTCTTTGTGGGTCTGTGTGGGTCTCTGTGGGTCTGTGTGGGTCTCTGTGTGTCTCTGTGTGTCTCTGTGTGTCTCTGTGGGTCTCTGTGGGTCTCTGTGGGCTTCTGTGTGTCTCTGTGGGTCTCTGTGGGTCTCTGTGAGTCTCTGTGTGTCTCTGTGGGTCTCTGTGAGTCTCTGTGGGCATCTGTGGGTCTCTGTGTGTCTCTGTGTGTCTCTGTGGGTCTCTGTGGGTCTCTGTGAGTCTCTGTGGGTCTCTGTGGGTCTCTGTGGGTCTCTGTGGGTCTCTGTGTGTCTCTGTGGGTCTCTGTGTGTCTCTGTGGGTCTCTGTGAGTCTCTGTGAGTCTCTGTGGGCTTCTGTGGGTCTATGTGTGTCTCTGTGTGTCTCTGTGAGTCTCTGTGTGTCTCTGTGGGTCTCTGTGGGTCTATGTGTGTCTCTGTGAGTCTCTGTGGGTCTCTGTGAGTCTCTGTGGGTCTCTGTGAGTCTCTGTGAGTCTCTGTGGATCTCTGTGAGTCTCTGTGAGTCTCTGTGAGTCTCTGTGAGTCTCTGTGAGTCTCTGTGAGTCTCTGTGAGTCTCTGTGTGTCTCTGTGGGTCTCTGTGGGTCTCTGTGGGCTTCTGTGTGTCTCTGTGGGTCTCTGTGGGTCTCTGTGAGTCTCTGTGTGTCTCTGTGGGTCTCTGAGTCTCTGTGGGCATCTGTGGGTCTCTGTGTGTCTCTGTGTGTCTCTGTGGGTCTCTGTGGGTCTCTGTGAGTCTCTGTGGGTCTCTGTGGGTCTCTGTGGGTCTCTGTGGGTCTCTGTGTGTCTCTGTGTGTCTCTGTGGGTCTCTGTGTGTCTCTGTGGGTCTGTGGGTCTCTGTGAGTCTCTGTGAGTCTCTGTGGGCTTCTGTGGGTCTATGTGTGTCTCTGTGTGTCTCTGTGAGTCTCTGTGTGTCTCTGTGGGTCTCTGTGAGTCTCTGTGGGTCTCTGTGAGTCTCTGTGGGTCTCTGTGAGTCTCTGTGAGTCTCTGTGGATCTCTGTGAGTCTCTGTGGGTCTCTGTGAGTCTCTGTGAGTCTCTGTGGGTCTCTGTGAGTCTCTGTGAGTCTCTGTGGATCTCTGTGAGTCTCTGTGAGTCTCTGTGGGTCTCCGTGGGTCTCCGTGGGTCTCCGTGGGTCTCTGTGTGTCTCTGTGTGTCTCTATGGGTCTCTGTGGGTCTCTGTGGGTCTCTGTGAGTCTCTGTGAGTCTCTGTGAGTCTCTGTGGGTCTCTGTGGGTCTCTGTGGGTTTCTGTGGGTCTCTGTGGGTCTCTGTGGGTCTCTGTGGGTCTCTGTGGGTCTCTGTGTGTCTCTGTGGGTCTATGTGAGTCTCTGTGGGTCTCTGTGGGTCTCTGTGGGTCTCTGTGGGTCTCTGTGAGTCTCTGTGAGTCTCTGTGGGTCTCTGTGGGTCTCTGTGGGTCTCTGTGGGTCTTTGTGAGTCTCTGTGGGTCTCCGTGGGTCTCTGTGGGTCTCTGTGAGTCTCTGTGGGTCTCTGTGGGTCTCTGTGGGTCTCTGTGAGTCTCTGTGAGTCTCTGTGGGTCTCCGTGGGTCTCCGTGGGTCTCTGTGAGTCTCTGTGGGTCTCTGTGAGTCTCTGTGAGTCTCTGTGGGTCTCTGTGGGTCTTTGTGGGTCTCTGTGAGTCTCTGTGGGTCTCCGTGGGTCTCCGTGGGTCTCTGTGAGTCTCTGTGGGTCTCTGTGAGTCTCTGTGAGTCTCTGTGGGTCTCTGTGGGTCTTTGTGGGT
Source organism: Lampetra fluviatilis (assembly GCF_964198595.1). NCBI lineage: Eukaryota > Metazoa > Chordata > Hyperoartia > Petromyzontiformes > Petromyzontidae > Lampetra > Lampetra fluviatilis. The sequence goes on from NC_136329.1 coordinate 6,159,322, forward strand.
CTCTGTGAGTCTCTGTGGGTCTCCGTGGGTCTCCGTGGGTCTCTGTGGGTCTCTGTGGGTCTGTGAGTCTCTGTGGGTCTCTGTGGGTCTCTGTGAGTCTCTGTGGGTCTCTGTGGGTCTCTGTGGGTCTGTGAGTCTCTGTGGGTCTCTGTGGGTCTCTGTGAGTCTCTGTGGGTCTCTGTGAGTCTCTGTGAGTCTCTGTGGATCTCTGTGAGTCTCTGTGAGTCTCTGTGAGTCTCTGTGAGTCTCTGTGTGTCTCTGTGGGTCTGTGGGTCTCTATAGGCCAAAGGAACTCTCTCCACGGGTCTGGAAAAAGATGCTTCGTTTCATCGACATCAGCGGCATTCACGAAACTCGCGTCTCAAACAAACTGCTGCGTCAACCACAGATCAGCGGTAGCAGCCCACAAGAGACACAGCCCTACTAGAGGCTACCTGGGGGA
>NC_136329.1:6164763-6187587 GCF_964198595.1 Lampetra fluviatilis
CACACACGTACACACACACTCTCACACACACACACAGTCTCACAAACGCACACACACACACACACTCTCACACACACACACTCTCACACACACACACAGTCTCACAAACGCACACACACACACACGCACGCACACACACACACATAAAGGCAATGATCCCCTATATAGCCTTCAGAGACAGTTAGGTAAAGTGCTGTTAGCGAGGGGGTTGGGTGGCCAGCACACTCACTGATGCACACAAAGACAAAGATCCCCCGTGTAGCCTCAACAGACTGTAGGGGCAAGTGCTGTTAGCGAGCACCTATGAAGGCCGGCACCGTGGCACACGAGGGGGTGGGGTGGCCAGCACCACGCCCGGCCGCCTTTGTCTCCCCAGTGGCGATGTTTACACACCACTACACCAGGTACTCATTTGAGGCTGAGTCGACCTAGGGGAGGCCCAGGACCGGTTCAGATAATCGTCACTGGTGGTGTTGGCCGTGAGTGGGAATCGAACTCGGGTAGCCGGGTTCGTAGCGCAGCGTGGCGCTAACCACTACACCCACCGCTCCACACACACACAGATACACACACACCCCTATACACACACACACCTGTACACACACCCCTGTACACACACACACACACCTATACACACACACACACACCTGTACACACACACACACCTGTACACACAGATACAGACACACCCCTATACACACACACACACCTGTACACACACACACCCCTATACACACACACACACCTGTACACACACACACACCTGTACACACACACACACCTACACACACACACACTGACACACACACACCTGTACACACACACACACCTGTACACACACACACACCTGTACACACACACCTGTACACACACACACACACCTATACACACACACACACACACACCTATACACCCACACACTGACACACACACACACACGTGTACACACACACCTACACACACACACCTATACACACACACACACTGACACACACACACACCTGTACACACACACCTATACACACACACACACCTACACACACACACACACACACCTGTACACACACACACATGTACACACACACCTACACACACACCTATACACACACACACACCTACACACACGTGTACACACACACCTACACACACCTATACACACACACACACCTACACACACCTATACACACACACACACCTATACACACACACACACACGTGTACACACACCTGTACACACACACACCTACACACACACACACACACGTGTACACACACACACACACGTGTACACACACACACACACGTGTACACACACACACACACACGTGTACACACACGTGTACACACACACACACACGTGTACACACACGTGTACACACACACGTGCACACACACACGTGCACACACACACACTGACACACACACTGACACACACACTGACACACACACGTGCACACACACGTGCACACACACACCTACACACACGTGCACACACACACGTGTACACACACGTGTACACACACACGTGCACACACACGTGCACACACACGTGCACACACACGTGCACACACACGTGCACACACACGTGTACACCTACACACCTACACACACGTGTACACACACACGTGCACACACACGTGCACACACACGTGCACACACACGTGCACACACACGCACACACACGTGCACACACACCTACACACACACACGTGCTTGGCAAGACGCGTTGGAATGTGTCCGCACGGCATTCCTACGGGATAGGGCCCACAGACACCCCAGGGACGGGGGGAGGGGCTATGGGGGAGGGGAGGGGGGGGCCAGGTCTATAGGTGTCTGTGTGTGTGTCTGTGTGTGTCTGTGTGTTTGTCTGTGTGTGTCTGTGTGTGTCTGTGTGTGTGTCTGTGTGTGTGTGTCTGTGTGTGTGTGTCTGTGTGTGTGTGTGTGTCTGTGTGCGTGTGTCTGTGTGTGTCTGTGTGCGTGTCTGTGTGCGTGTCTGTGTGTGTGTCTGTGTGTGTGTTTGTGTGTGTCTAAACACACAAATTAGTCTGGTGCAGTGTTGAGTCTATGGTGCAGTGTTGTGTCTATGGTGCAGTGTTGAGTCTATGGGCAGTGTTGAGTCTATGGTGCAGTGTTGAGTCTATGGGCAGTGTTGAGTCTATGATGCAGTGTTTAATCTATGGTGCAGTGTTGAGTCTATGGTGCAGTGTTGAGTCTATGGTGCAGTGTTGAGTCTATGATGCAGTGTTGAGTCTATGGGCAGTGTTGAGTCTATGGTGCAGTGTTGAGTCTATGGGCAGTGTTGAGTCTATGGTGCAGTGTTGAGTCTATGGTGCAGTGTTGAGTCTATGGTGCAGTGTTGAGTCTATGATGCAGTGTTGAGTCTATGGGCAGTGTTGAGTCTATGGTGCAGTGTTGAGTCTATGGTGCAGTGTTGAGTCTATGGTGCAGTGTTGAGTCTATGATGCAGTGTTTAATCTATGGTGCAGTGTTGAGTCTATGGTGCAGTGTTGAGTCTATGGTGCAGTGTTGAGTCTATGATGCAGTGTTGAGTCTATGGGCAGTGTTGAGTCTATGGTGCAGTGTTGAGTCTATGGGCAGTGTTGAGTCTATGGTGCAGTGTTGAGTCTATGGTGCAGTGTTGAGTCTATGGTGCAGTGTTGAGTCTATGATGCAGTGTTGAGTCTATGGTGCAGTGTTGAGTCTATGGGCAGTGTTGAGTCTATGGTGCAGTGTTGAGTCTATGGTGCAGTGTTGAGTCTATGGTGCAGTGTTGAGTCTATGGGCAGTGTTGAGTCTATGGTGCAGTGTTGAGTCTATGGTGCAGTGTTGAGTCTATGGGCAGTGTTGAGTCTATGAGCAGTGTTGAGTCTATGGTGCAGTGTTGAGTCTATGGGCAGTGTTGTGTCTATGGTGCAGTGTTGAGTCTATGGGCAGTGTTGAGTCTATGGGCAGTGTTGAGTCTATGGTGCAGTGTTGAGTCTATGGTGCAGTGTTGAGTCTATGGTGCAGTGTTGAGTCTATGGTGCAGTGTTGAGTCTATGGTGCAGGGTTGAGTCTATGGTGCAGGGTTGAGTCTATGGGCAGTGTTGAGTCTATGGGAAGTGTTGAGTCGATGGGCAGTGTTGAGTCTATGGTGCAGTGTTGAGTCTATGAGCAGTGTTGAGTCTATGGTGCAGTGTTGAGTCTATGGGCAGTGTTGTGTCTATGGTGCAGTGTTGAGTCTATGGGCAGTGTTGAGTCTATGGGCAGTGTTGAGTCTATGGTGCAGTGTTGAGTCTATGGTGCAGTGTTGAGTCTATGGTGCAGTGTTGAGTCTATGGTGCAGGGTTGAGTCTATGGTGCAGGGTTGAGTCTATGGGCAGTGTTGAGTCTATGGGAAGTGTTGAGTCGATGGGCAGTATTGAGTCTATGGTGCAGTGTTGAGTCTATTGTGCAGGGTTGAGTCTATGGTGCAGTGTTGCGTCTATGGTGCAGTGTTGAGTCTATGGTGCATTGTTGAGTCTATGGTGCATTGTTGAGTCTATGGTGCAGTGTTGCGTCTATGGTGCAGTGTTGAGTCTATGATGCAGTGTTGAGTCTATGGTGCAGTGTTGAGTCTATGGTGCAGTGTTGAGTCTATGGTGCAGTGTTGAGTCTATGGGCAGTGTTGAGTCTATGGTGCAGTGTTGAGTCTATGGGCAGTGTTGAGTCTATGGTGCAGTGTTGAGTCTATGGGCAGTGTTGAGTCTATGGGCAGTGTTGAGTCTATGGTGCAGTGTTGAGTCTATGGTGCAGTGTTGAGTCTATGGGCAGTGTTGAGTCTATGGGCAATGTTGAGTATGGGCAGTGTTGAGTCTATGGTGCAGTGTTGAGTCTATGGGCAGTGTTGAGTCTATGGTGCAGTGTTGAGTCTATGGGCAGTGTTGAGTCTATGGGCAGTGTTGAGTCTATGGTGCAGTGTTGAGTCTATGGTGCAGTGTTGAGTCTATGGGCAGTGTTGAGTCTATGGTGCAGTGTTGAGTCTATGGGCAGTGTTGAGTCTATGGGCAATGTTGAGTATGGGCAGTGTTGAGTCTATGGTGCAGTGTTGAGTCTATGGTGCAGTGTTGAGTCTATGGTGCAGTGTTGAGTCTATGGGCAGTGTTGAGTCTATGGTGCAGTGTTGAGTCTATGGTGCAGTGTTGAGTCTATGGTGCAGTGTTGAGTCTATGGGCAGTGTTGAGTCTATGGGCAATGTTGAATATGGGCAGTGTTGAGTCTATGGTGCAGTGTTGAGTCTATGGGCAGTGTTGAGTCTATGGGCAGTGTTGAGTCTATGATGCAGTGTTGAGTCTATGGTGCAGTGTTGAGTCTATGGTGCAGTGTTGAGTCTATGGTGCAGTGTTGAGTCTATGGTGCAGTGTTGAGTCTATGGTGCAGTGTTGAGTCTATGGGCAGTGTTGAGTCTATGGTGCAGTGTTGAGTCTATGGTGCAGTGTTGAGTCTATGGGCAGTGTTGAGTCTATGGTGCAGTGTTGAGTCTATGGGCAGTGTTGAGTCTATGGTGCAGTGTTGAGTCTATGGTGCAGTGTTGAGTCTATGGGCAGTGTTGAGTCTATGGTGCAGTGTTGAGTCTATGGGCAGTGTTGAGTCTATGGTGCAGTGTTGAGTCTATGGGCAGTGTTGAGTCTATGGGCAGTGTTGAGTCTATGGTGCAGTGTTGAGTCTATGGTGCAGTGTTGAGTCTATGGGCAGTGTTGAGTCTATGGTGCAGTGTTGAGTCTATGGTGCAGTGTTGAGTCTATGGTGCAGTGTTGAGTCTATGGGCAGTGTTGAGTCTATGGGCAGTGTTGAGTCTATGGTGCAGTGTTGAGTCTATGGTGCAGTGTTGAGTCTATGGTGCAGTGTTGAGTCTATGGTGCAGTGTTGAGTCTATGGTGCAGTGTTGAGTCTATGGGCAGTGTTGAGTCTATGGGCAGTGTTGAGTCTATGGGCAGTGTTGAGTCTATGGTGCAGTGTTGAGTCTATGGGCAGTGTTGAGTCTATGGGCAGTGTTGAGTCTATGGTGCAGTGTTGAGTCTATGGTGCAGTGTTGAGTCTATGGGCAGTGTTGAGTCTATGGTACAGTGTTGAGTCTATGGTGCAGTGTTGAGTCTATGGTGCAGTGTTGAGTCTATGGTGCAGTGTTGAGTCTATGGTGCAGTGTTGAGTCTATGGGCAGTGTTGAGTCTATGGTGCAGTGTTGAGTCTATGGGCAGTGTTGAGTCTATGGTGCAGTGTTGAGTCTATGGGCAGTGTTGAGTCTATGGGCAGTGTTGAGTCTATGGTGCAGTGTTGAGTCTATGGTGCAGTGTTGAGTCTATGGGCAGTGTTGAGTCTATGGTGCAGTGTTGAGTCTATGGTGCAGTGTTGAGTCTATGGTGCAGTGTTGAGTCTATGGGCAGTGTTGAGTCTATGGGCAGTGTTGAGTCTATGGTGCAGTGTTGAGTCTATGGTGCAGTGTTGAGTCTATGGTGCAGTGTTGAGTCTATGGTGCAGTGTTGAGTCTATGGTGCAGTGTTGAGTCTATGGGCAGTGTTGAGTCTATGGGCAGTGTTGAGTCTATGGTGCAGTGCTGAGTCTATGGTGCAGTGTTGAGTCTATGGGCAGTGTTGAGTCTATGGTGCAGTGTTGAGTCTATGGTGCAGTGTTGAGTCTATGGGCAGTGTTGAGTCTATGGTACAGTGTTGAGTCTATGGTACAGTGTTGAGTCTATGGTGCAGTGTTGAGTCTATGGTGCAGTGTTGAGTCTATGGTGCAGTGTTGAGTCTATGGGCAGTGTTGAGTCTATGGTGCAGTGTTGAGTCTATGGTGCAGTGTTGAGTCTATGGTGCAGTGTTGAGTCTATGGGCAGTGTTGAGTCTATGGTGCAGTGTTGAGTCTATGGGCAGTGTTGAGTCTATGGTGCAGTGTTGAGTCTATGGTGCAGTGTTGAGTCTATGGTGCAGTGTTGAGTCTATGGTGCAGTGTTGAGTCTATGGTGCAGTGTTGAGTCTATGGTGCAGTGTTGAGTCTATGGGGCAGTGTTGAGTCTATGGTGCAGTGTTGAGTCTATGGTGCAGTGTTGAGTCTATGGGCAGTGTTGAGTCTATGGTGCAGTGTTGAGTCTATGGGCAGTGTTGAGTCTATGGGCAATGTTGAGTATGGGCAGTGTTGAGTCTATGGTGCAGTGTTGAGTCTATGGGCAGTGTTGAGTCTATGGGCAGTGTTGAGTCTATGGGTAGTGTTGAGTCTATGGGCAATGTTGAGTATGGGCAGTGTTGAGTCTATGGTGCAGTGTTGAGTCTATGGTGCAGTGTTGAGTCTATGGGCAATGTTGAGTATGGGCAGTGTTGAGTCTATGGTGCAGTGTTGAGTCTATGGTGCAGTGTTGAGTCTATGGTGCAGTGTTGAGTCTATGGTGCAGTGTTGAGTCTATGGTGCAGTGTTGAGTCTATGGTGCAGTGTTGAGTCTATGGGCAGTGTTGAGTCTATGGTGCAGTGTTGAGTCTATGGTGCAGTGTTGAGTCTATGGTGCAGTGTTGAGTCTATGGTGCAGTGTTGAGTCTATGGTGCAGTGTTGAGTCTATGGTGCAGTGTTGAGTCTATGGTGCAGTGTTGAGTCTATGGGCAGTGTTGAGTCTATGGTGCAGTGTTGAGTCTATGGGCAGTGTTGAGTCTATGGTGCAGTGTTGAGTCTATGGTGCAGTGTTGAGTCTATGGGCAGTGTTGAGTCTATGGTGCAGTGTTGAGTCTATGGTGCAGTGTTGAGTCTATGGTGCAGTGTTGAGTCTATGGTGCAGTGTTGAGTCTATGGGCAGTGTTGAGTCTATGGTGCAGTGTTGAGTCTATGGTGCAGTGTTGAGTCTATGGTGCAGTGTTGAGTCTATGGGCAGTGTTGAGTCTATGGTGCAGTGTTGAGTCTATGGTGCAGTGTTGAGTCTATGGGCAGTGTTGAGTCTATGGGCAGTGTTGAGTCTATGGTGCAGTGTTGAGTCTATGGTGCAGTGTTGAGTCTATGGTGCAGTGTTGAGTCTATGGTGCAGTGTTGAGTCTATGGTGCAGGGTTGAGTCTATGGTGCAGGGTTGAGTCTATGGTGCAGGGTTGAGTCTATGGGCAGTGTTGAGTCTATGGGAAGTGTTGAGTCTATGGGCAGTGTTGAGTCTATGGTGCAGTGTTGAGTCTATTGTGCAGGGTTGAGTCTATGGTGCAGTGTTGCGTCTATGGTGCAGTGTTGAGTCTATGGTGCAGTGTTGAGTCTATGGTGCATTGTTGAGTCTATGGGCAGTGTTGAGTCTATGGTGCAGTGTTGAGTCTATGGGCAGTGTTGAGTCTATGGTGCAGTGTTGAGTCTATGGTGCAGTGTTGAGTCTATGGTGCAGTGTTGAGTCTATGGTGCAGTGTTGAGTCTATGGTGCAGTGTTGAGTCTATGGTGCAGTGTTGAGTCTATGGTGCAGTGTTGAGTCTATGGTGCAGTGTTGAGTCTATGGGCAGTGTTGAGTCTATGGTGCAGTGTTGAGTCTATGGTGCAGTGTTGAGTCTATGGTGCAGTGTTGAGTCTATGGGCAGTGTTGAGTCTATGGTGCAGTGTTGAGTCTATGGTGCAGTGTTGAGTCTATGGGCAGTGTTGAGTCTATGGTGCAGTGTTGAGTCTATGGTGCAGTGTTGAGTCTATGGTGCAGTGTTGAGTCTATGGTGCAGTGTTGAGTCTATGGTGCAGTGTTGAGTCTATGGTGCAGTGTTGAGTCTATGGTGCAGTGTTGAGTCTATGGTGCAGTGTTGAGTCTATGGTGCAGTGTTGAGTCTATGGTGCAGTGTTGAGTCTATGGGCAGTGTTGAGTCTATGGTGCAGTGTTGAGTCTATGGTGCAGTGTTGAGTCTATGGTGCAGTGTTGAGTCTATGGTGCAGTGTTGAGTCTATGGTGCAGTGTTGAGTCTATGGTGCAGTGTTGAGTCTATGGTGCAGTGTTGAGTCTATGGTGCAGTGTTGAGTCTATGGTGCAGTGTTGAGTCTATGGTGCAGTGTTGAGTCTATGGTGCAGTGTTGAGTCTATGGTGCAGTGTTGAGTCTATGGTGCAGTGTTGAGTCTATGGGCAGTGTTGAGTCTATGGTGCAGTGTTGAGTCTATGGTGCAGTGTTGAGTCTATGGTGCAGTGTTGAGTCTATGGTGCAGTGTTGAGTCTATGGTGCAGTGTTGAGTCTATGGTGCAGTGTTGAGTCTATGGTGCAGTGTTGAGTCTATGGTGCAGTGTTGAGTCTATGGTGCAGTGTTGAGTCTATGGTGCAGTGTTGAGTCTATGGGCAGTGTTGAGTCTATGGTGCAGTGTTGAGTCTATGGTGCAGTGTTGAGTCTATGGTGCAGTGTTGAGTCTATGGTGCAGTGTTGAGTCTATGGTGCAGTGTTGAGTCTATGGTGCAGTGTTGAGTCTATGGTGCAGTGTTGAGTCTATGGTGCAGTGTTGAGTCTATGGTGCAGTGTTGAGTCTATGGTGCAGTGTTGAGTCTATGGTGCAGTGTTGAGTCTATGGTGCAGTGTTGAGTCTATGGGCAGTGTTGAGTCTATGGTGCAGTGTTGAGTCTATGGTGCAGTGTTGAGTCTATGGTGCAGTGTTGAGTCTATGGTGCAGTGTTGAGTCTATGGTGCAGTGTTGAGTCTATGGTGCAGTGTTGAGTCTATGGTGCAGTGTTGAGTCTATGGTGCAGTGTTGAGTCTATGGTGCAGTGTTGAGTCTATGGTGCAGTGTTGAGTCTATGGGCAGTGTTGAGTCTATGGTGCAGTGTTGAGTCTATGGTGCAGTGTTGAGTCTATGGTGCAGTGTTGAGTCTATGGTGCAGTGTTGAGTCTATGGTGCAGTGTTGAGTCTATGGTGCAGTGTTGAGTCTATGGTGCAGTGTTGAGTCTATGGTGCAGTGTTGAGTCTATGGTGCAGTGTTGAGTCTATGGTGCAGTGTTGAGTCTATGGTGCAGTGTTGAGTCTATGGTGCAGTGTTGAGTCTATGGTGCAGTGTTGAGTCTATGGGCAGTGTTGAGTCTATGGTGCAGTGTTGAGTCTATGGTGCAGTGTTGAGTCTATGGTGCAGTGTTGAGTCTATGGTGCAGTGTTGAGTCTATGGTGCAGTGTTGAGTCTATGGTGCAGTGTTGAGTCTATGGTGCAGTGTTGAGTCTATGGTGCAGTGTTGAGTCTATGGTGCAGTGTTGAGTCTATGGTGCAGTGTTGAGTCTATGGTGCAGTGTTGAGTCTATGGTGCAGTGTTGAGTCTATGGTGCAGTGTTGAGTCTATGGTGCGTGTTGAGTCTATGGGCAGTGTTGAGTCTATGGTGCAGTGTTGAGTCTATGGTGCAGTGTTGAGTCTATGGGCAGTGTTGAGTCTATGGTGCGTGTTGAGTCTATGGGCAGTGTTGAGTCTATGGTGCAGTGTTGAGTCTATGGGCAGTGTTGAGTCTATGGTGCAGTGTTGAGTCTATGGGCAGTGTTGAGTCTATGGTGCAGTGTTGAGTCTATGGGCAGTGTTGAGTCTATGGTGCAGTGTTGAGTCTATGGTGCAGTGTTGAGTCTATGGTGCAGTGTTGAGTCTATGGTGCAGTGTTGAGTCTATGGTGCAGTGTTGAGTCTATGGTGCAGTGTTGAGTCTATGGGCAGTGTTGAGTCTATGGTGCAGTGTTGAGTCTATGGGCAGTGTTGAGTCTATGGTGCAGTGTTGAGTCTATGGGCAGTGTTGAGTCTATGGTGCAGTGTTGAGTCTATGGTGCAGTGTTGAGTCTATGGTGCAGTGTTGAGTCTATGGTGCAGTGTTGAGTCTATGGTGCAGTGTTGAGTCTATGGTGCAGTGTTGAGTCTATGGTGCAGTGTTGAGTCTATGGGCAGTGTTGAGTCTATGGTGCAGTGTTGAGTCTATGGTGCAGTGTTGAGTCTATGGTGCAGTGTTGAGTCTATGGTGCAGTGTTGAGTCTATGGTGCAGTGTTGAGTCTATGGTGCAGTGTTGAGTCTATGGTGCAGTGTTGAGTCTATGGTGCAGTGTTGAGTCTATGGTGCAGTGTTGAGTCTATGGTGCAGTGTTGAGTCTATGGTGCAGTGTTGAGTCTATGGTGCAGTGTTGAGTCTATGGTGCAGTGTTGAGTCTGTGGGTAGTGTTGAGTCTATGGTGCAGTGTTGAGTCTATGGTGCAGTGTTGAGTCTATGGTGCAGTGTTGAGTCTATGGTGCGTGTTGGATCAACAATGGTTGGAACGCGCCGTACGTAACGTCGGCAGGTTTTTTTCCACGTCGTGATCAAAGGACACTCAGAGACTCCTCTACTTATGAACATTTGACCTACGAACTTTCAGAGATACAAACAAACCAGGCCCGCATGTCCAGTTGCCCGTTCGGACCGAGAGTCGTAAGTTCAACCGCGGCGCAATAAATTGCGGTGGTGGCGTCAACATCTGCAGAACGTGAAGAACCAGTGGCATCTACATCTTTAGAACGTGAAGAACCAGTGGCATCTACATCTGCAGAACGTGAAAAACCAGTGGCATCTACATCTACGGAACGTGAAGAACCAGTGGCATCTACATCTGTAGAAAGTGAAGAACCAGTGGCATCTACATCTGTAAATCATAAAGAACCAGTGGCATCTACATCTGCAGAACGTGAAGAACCAGTGGCATCTACATCTGCAGAACGTGAAGAACCAGTGGCATCTACATCTACGGAACGTGAAGAACCAGTGGCATCTACATCTGCAGAACGTGAAGAACCAGTGGCATCTACATCTGCAGAACGTGAAGAACCAGTGGCATCTACATCTACGGAACGTGAAGAACCAGTGGCATCTACATCTGCAGAACGTGAAGAACCAGTGGCATCTACATCTGTAAATCATAAAGAACCAGTGGCATCTACATCTGCAGAACGTGAAGAACCAGTGGCATCTACATCTGCAGAACGTGAAGAACCAGTGGCATCTACATCTGCAGAACCAGTGGCATCTACATCTGTAAAACATGAAGAACCAGTGGCATCTACATCTACAGAACGTGAAGAACCAGTGGCATCTACATCTGTAGAAAGTGAAGAACCAGTGGCATCTACATCTGTAAATCATAAAGAACCAGTGGCATCTACATCTGCAGAACGTGAAGAACCAGTGGCATCTACATCTGCAGAACGTGAAGAACCAGTGGCATCTACATCTACGGAACGTGAAGAACCAGTGGCATCTACATCTGCAGAACGTGAAGAACCAGTGGCATCTACATCTGCAGAACATGAAGAACCAGTGGCATCTACATCTGCAGAACGTGAAGAACCAGTGGCATCTACATCTACGGAACGTGAAGAACCAGTGGCATCTACATCTGCAGAACATGAAGAACCAGTGGCATCTACATCTGCAGAACGTGAAGAACCAGTGGCATCTACATCTGCAGAACGTGAAGAACCAGTGGCATCTACATCTGCAGAACCAGTGGCATCTACATCTGTAAAACATGAAGAACCAGTGGCATCTACATCTACAGAACGTGAAGAACCAGTGGCATCTACATCTTTAGAACGTGAAGAACCAGTGGCATCTACATCTGCAGAACGTGAAGAACCAGTGGCATCTACATCTGCAGAACGTGAAGAACCAGTGGCATCTACATCTACGGAACGTGAAGAACCAGTGGCATCTACATCTGCAGAACGTGAAGAACCAGTGGCATCTACATCTGCAGAACATGAAGAACCAGTGGCATCTACATCTGCAGAACGTGAAGAACCAGTGGCATCTACATCTACGGAACGTGAAGAACCAGTGGCATCTACATCTGCAGAACATGAAGAACCAGTGGCATCTACATCTGCAGAACGTGAAGAACCAGTGGCATCTACATCTGCAGAACGTGAAGAACCAGTGGCATCTACATCTGCAGAACCAGTGGCATCTACATCTGTAAAACATGAAGAACCAGTGGCATCTACATCTACAGAACGTGAAGAACCAGTGGCATCTACATCTTTAGAACGTGAAGAACCAGTGGCATCTACATCTGCAGAACGTGAAGAACCAGTGGCATCTACATCTGCAGAACGTGAAGAACCAGTGACATCTACATCTGCAGAACGTGAAGAACCAGTGGCATCTACATCTGCAGAACGTGAAGAACCAGTGGCATCTACATCTGCAGAACGTGAAGAACCAGTGACATCTACATCTACAGAGCGTGAAGAACCAGTGACATCTACATCTGTAGATCATGAAGCACCAGTGGCATCTACATCTTTAGAACGTGAAGAACCAGTGGCATCTGCAGAGCGTGAAGAACCAGTGGCATCTACATCTGCAGAACGTGAAGAACCAGTGGCATCTACATCTGTAGATCATGAAGAACCAGTGGCATCTACATCTGCAGAACGTGAAGAACCACTGGCATCTACATCTGTAGATCATGAAGAACCAGTGGCATCTACATCTGCAGAACGTGAAAAACCAGTGGCATCTACATCTGCCGAACGTGAAGAACCAGTGGCATCTACATCTGCAGAACGTGAAGAACCAGTGGCATCTACATCTACAGAACGTGAAGAACCAGTGGCATCTACATCTGTAGATCATGAAGAACCAGTGGCATCTACATCTGTCGAACGTGAAGAACCAGTGGCATCTACATCTACAGAACATGAAGAACCAGTGGCATCTACATCTGTAGATCATGAAGAACCAGTGGCATCTACATCTGCCGAACGTGAAGAACCAGTGGCATCTACATCTACAGAACGTGAAGAACCAGTGGCATCTACATCTGTAGATCATGAAGAACCAGTGACTGAGGCTCTCTCCTGGATCTAACTTCCCCGGGGGGGTTTGGGGGCCGATGGTGGAGGGTGGGGGCTAGTCAGGCCGCATTCCCAGGGACCACAAAACCGTTTGGTCCGCAGGGCTCCACACCCAACCTCTCGCTCACCCGCTCGCTCACCCAATCACCCGCTCACTCACCCGTATACTCACCTACTCACCCGCTCACTCACCCGTTTACTCACCTACTCACCTGCTCGCTCACCTACTCGCCCGCTCGCTCAGCTACTCACCCGCTCACTCACCTACTAACTCGCTCACCCAATCACCCGCTCGCTCGCCTACTCACCCGCTCGCTCACTCACTCGCTCAGCTACTCACCCGCTCGCTCAGCTACTCACCCGCTCGCTCAGCTACTCACCCGCTCGCTCAGCTACTCACCCGCTCGCTCAGCTACTCACCCGCTCGCTCAGCTACTCACCCGCTCGCTCAGCTACTCACCCGCTCGCTCAGCTACTCACCCGCTCGCTCAGCTACTCACCCGCTCGCTCAGCTACTCACCCGCTCGCTCACCTACTCACCCGTTCGCTCACCTACTCACCCGCTCGCTCGCCTACTCATCCGCTCGCTCACCTACTCACCCGTTCATCCACTTACTCACCCGCTCACGCACCTACTCACCCGCTCACCTGCTTACTCGCTCACCCACTTACTCACCTGATCACCCGCTCACCTACTCACCTGCTCGCTCACCTACTCCCCCGCTCACTCGCCTAATCACCCGCTCACTCACCCGCTCGCTCACCTACTCACCCGCTCGCTCACCTAATCACCCGCTCGCTCACTCACTCGCTCACCTAATCACCCGCTCGCTCACTCACGTACTCACCCATTCACTCACCTACTCACCCGCACGCTCAGGTACTCACCCGCTCGCTCACCTAATCACCCGCTCACTCACCCGCTCGCTCCCCTACTCACCCGCTCGCTCACCTACTCACCCGCTCGCTCACCTAGAGACGCAGACTCCACATATACAGCAGCAGGCGTCAGGGTCGGGATCGAACCCACGACCTCCTGTATACCAGGCGAGGTAGTTAACATCTCCTAGCCACCACGGCATTCACACACTCACTCACACTCACTCACACTCACTCACTCACTCTCACACTCACTCACACTCACTCACACTCACTCTCACACACTCTCTCTCACTCCCTTACCTGGACCGGGGCACTCTCATCCAAGGTGTCTGTGGCTGCAAGAATCACATTCTGCAGACACACACGGGGGGGGGGGGGGGGGGTGGCACAGTGGTCAAGCACCAACGCAGCACAAATAGCAGCACCAACAGCAGCACCAACAGCACAAACAGCAGCACAAACAGCACCAACACAGCAACAGCAGCACAAACAGCAGCACAAACAGCACCAACACAGCAACAGCAGCACAAACAGCAGCACAAACAGCACCAACACAGCACAAACAGCACCAACACAGCACCAACACAGCACCAAGACAGCACCAACAGCAGCACAAACAGCAGCACAAACAGCACCAACAGCAGCACAAACAGCAGCACAAACAGCACCAACACAGCACCAACACAGCACCAAGACAGCACCAACAGCACCAACACAGCACCAACACAGCACCAAGACAGCACCAACAGCAGCACAAACAGCACCAACACAGCAACAGCAGCAGCAACAGCAGCACAAACAGCAGCAGCAACAGCAGCACAAACAGCACCAACACAGCAACAGCACCAACACAGCAAAAACAGCAGCAGCAACAGCAGCACAAACAGCACCAACACAGCAAAAAGAGCAGCAGCAACAGCTGCACAAACAGCAGCACAAACAGCAGCAGCACCAACAGCTGCACAAACGTTGCAGCAACAGCAGCTGCAGCTACTGCTGCAGCTGCAGCTACTGCTGCAGCTGCAGCAGTAGCTGCACCAGCAGGAAGGAACACGTTGGGTTGCTGGGTCAATGGCCTGCAGGGTCAACAACAGCGTGGTGTATTCCGCAAATATGGCCGACTGTGAGGGCGGGCACAAGCCGGTCGTGAGTAGGTGAAACGTTGAGTTTTATAAGGGCACCACGGGGTGACCAGCCCCTCCCCACCCAGCCCCACCCCTCCCCACCCAGCCCCACCCAGCCCCTTCCCCACCCAGCCCCTCCCCACCCAGCCCCTCCCCACCCAGCCCCTCCCCACCCAGCCCTTCCCCACCCAGCCCCTCCCCACCCAGCCCTTCCACACCCAGCCCCTCCCCACCCAGCTCCTCCCCACCCAGCCCTTCCACACCCAGCCCCGCCCCACCCAGCTTCTCCCCACCCAGCCCCTCCCCACCCAGCCCTTCCACACCCAGCCCCTCCCCACCCAGCCCCTCCCCACCCAGCCTCTCCCCACCCAGCCCTTCCCCACCCAGCCCTTCCACACCCAGCCCCTCCCCACCCAGCCCCTCCCCACCCAGCCCTTCCACACCCAGCCCCTCCCCACCCTCCCCACTCCACCCAGCCCCACCCCTCCCATTTTTGGATGCACGACAGACGGACGGACAGACACAATAATCCTCTGTGGGCTGGTGGAACCAGGTGGTTCCTACCAGTTCTAGATTTGAAGCTTTCGTGACTGCAAGGATTTAAAGTCACGTAGATAAAAAAATTAAAATTTTAATTAATGAAAGTAAAATAAAATAAAAAATCACGACGTTTCGGAGGCAACACAAGCTTCCGTCTTCAGGTGGGACCGTCATATAGTGTATATACGGGGTAGTAGCTCTTATAATCTCTCATTTACTTTTCGATTTAATTTTTTTTCTTCTTCTTGGTTCTTTCGGTAAAGTCACGTAGAGAAATTAATTTTAATTTCTCATTTACTTGATACAGCAGTCGTTGCTGTGACGGTTCCACCTGAAGACGGAAGCTTGTGTTGCCTCCGAAACGTCGTGATTTTTATTTTATTTCACTTTTATTAATTTTAATTTTTTTACCTACGTGACTTTACCGAAAAAAACCTAAGCATATGCTTCCTATACTAATAGGGTTTCCCCCTTTTTTTTCCTGGCAACAAAACTGACACCTTTTGCAACTTATCATCTCTACATTAACCACAATAGACATGTCTACATTAACCACAATAGACATGTCTACATCAACCACAATAGACATGTCTACATTAACCACAATAGACATGTCTACATTAACCAGAATAGACATGTCTACATTAACCACAATAGACATGATTCATTAACCACAATAGACATGTCTACATTAACCACAATAGACATGTCTACATTAACCACAATAGACATGTCTACATTAACCACAATAGACATGTCTACATTAACCACAATAGACATGTCTACATTAACCACAATAGACATGTCTACATTAACCACAATAGACATGTCTACATTAACCACAATAGACATGTCTACATTAACCACAATAGACATGATTCATTGCAAAAGGTGTCAGTTTTGTTGCCAGGGAAAACAAGGGGAAAAACCCCTATTAGTATATTTTGGCGCTGGCAAAAGAGTTCCCATGAAATATGCTTCCTGCCAGCGTGACATTGTCTCCAATGCACCAGTTGTTCCCTCTGAACCACGTGTCCCTCCCCTCCCTGAATCAATGCCGATGCGACACGTTGGATGCCAAACCCTCTCCTCGCCTCTAAAAGAACTGGGAAGTTTGCCAGCAGAATCGATTGATGCCGAGTCTGCCGCTGATGAGATCTCGAAAAAAGCCACGTGGTTCTTCCGCCCTCTGTTGAGGTGAAATTCCATCCAGCAGTGGACAAAGACCCTGGCTGATGATGATGGTGGTGGTCGTGGTGGAGGCTAGGGAAGGCCTTCATGCAGCAGCGGATTTGGCCATGGCTGATGATGGCACCACGGTGGGCTAGGAAATGTTGACTACCTCAACTGGTGTACAGGAGGTCGTGGGTTCCACCACCACCATCATCATCACGGTGGCTAGGAGATGTTGACTACATCGCCAGGTCTACAGGAGGTCGTGGGTTCCACCACCACCATCATCACGGTGGCTAGGAGATGTTGACTACCTCGCCTGGTGTACAGGAGGTCGTGGGTTCCACCACCACCATCATCATCACGGTGGCTAGGAGATGTTGACTACCTCGCCTGGTGTACAGGAGGTCGTGGGTTCCACCACCACCATCATCATCACGGTGGCTAGGAGATGTTGACTACCTCGCCTGGTGTGCAGGAGGTCGTGGGTTCCACCACCACCACCATCATCACGGTGGCTAGGAGATGTTGACTACCTCGCCTGGTGTGCAGGAGGTCGTGGGTTCCACCACCATCATCATCACGGTGGCTAGGAGATGTTGACTACCTCGCCTGGTGTGCAGGAGGTCGTGGGTTCCACCACCATCATCATCACGGTGGCTAGGAGATGTTGACTACCTCGCCTGGTGTACAGGAGGTCGTGGGTTCCACCACCATCACCATCATCACGGTGGCTAGGAGATGTTGACTACCTCGCCTGTGCACAGGAGGTCGTGGGTTCCACCACCATCACCATCATCACGGTGGCTAGGAGATGTTGACTACCTCGCCTGGTCTACAGGAGGCCGTGGGTTCCACCACCACCACCATCATCACGGTGGCTAGGAGATGTTGACTACCTCGCCTGGTCTACAGAAGGTCGTGGATTCCACCACCACCATCATCATCATCACGGTGGCTAGGAGATGTTGACTACCTCGCCTGGTGTACAGGAGGTCGTGGGTTCCATCACCATCATCACGGTGGCTAGGAGATGTTAACTACCTCGCCTGGTACGCAGGAGGTCGTGGGTTCGATACTGACCCTGACGATGCCTGCTGCTGTATTTGGAGTCTGCGTCTCTCTCTGTCATCATCATCACGGTGGCTAGGAGATGTTGACTACCTCGCCTGGTGTGCAGGAGGTCGTGGGTTCCACCACCATCATCATCACGGTGGCTAGGAGATGTTGACGACCTCGCCTGGTACGCAGGAGGTCGTGGGTTCGAGCCTGACCCTGATGCCTGCTGCTGTGTATGTGGAGTCTGCGTCTCTCTCTCATCATCATCATCACGGTGGCTAGGAGATGTTGACTACCTCAACTGGTGTACAGGAGGTCGTGGGTTCCACCACCATCATCATCATCATGGTGGCTAGGAGATGTTGACTACCTCGCCTGGTGTGCAGGAGGTCGTGGGTTCGATCCCGACCCGCGACGCCTGCTGCTGCTGTATATTTGGAGTCTGCGTCTCTCTCATCATCATAACGGTGGCTAGGAGATGTTGACTACCTCGCCTGGTGTGCAGGAGGTCGTGGGTTCTGTCCCGACCCTGACGATGCCTGCTGCTGTAGATTTGGAGTCTGCGTCTCTCACCATCATCATCACGGTGGCTAGGAGATGTTGACTACCTCGCCTGGTATGCAGGAGGTCGTGGGTTCCACCACCACCACCATCATTATCACGGTGGCTAGGAGATGTTGACTACCTCGCCTGGTGTGCAGGAGGTCGTGGGTTCGATCCTGATCCTGCTGCTGATTACACGATGTAACACAATTTGTCGGCGTCTCTCTCTCTCTCTCTCTCCCCGTGGTCACATGGATTTTTATACGGGTCCTCCGGTTTCACCCTCCACATTTAGAATCAATGTTAACGCGTCGTTTAGAGTATTTGGCTCCCGCTATGAATTTCCGCACGCTGATGATGACGATGAGTCACTTTGTGAAGCTGCTATCACAGCCAGGTCGCTTCTGAAAGAGACGCTGAAAGGACTTGTCCACTTACAAACGAGTTTGGTTCCAGAGGTGGATTTGTTCGTAAGTCCAACTTTACTCCTGTCGATTGCAAACGCGTTGTATGGCATGTCCACTGAACACGGGGAATGGCTTTAAAAGATGTATAATCTCCTGCAGATGTAGATGCCACTGGTTCTTCAAATTTTCCAGACGTAGATGCCACTGGTTCTTCATGTTCTACAGATGCCACTGGTTCTTCACGTTCTATAGATGCCACTGGTTCTTCATGTTCTACACATGTAGATGCCACTGGTTATTCACATTCTACAGATGCCACTGGTTCTTCACGTTCTATAGATGCCACTGGTTCTTCACGTTCTGCAGATGTAGATGCCACTGGTTCTTCACGTTCTGCAGATGTAGATGCCACTGGTTCTTCACGTTCTGCAGATGTAGATGCCACTGGTTCTTCACGTTCTACAGATGTTGATGCCACTGGTTCTTCACGTTCTACAGATGTAGATGCCACTGGTTCTTCACGTTCTACAGATGTTGATGCCACTGGTTCTTCACGTTCTGCAGATGTTGATGCCACTGGTTCTTCACGTTCTACAGATGTTGATGCCACTGGTTCTTCACGTTCTGCAGATGTAGATGCCACTGGTTCTTCACGTTCTGCAGATGTAGATGCCACTGGTTCTTCACGTTCTGCAGATGTTGATGCCACTGGTCCTTCACGTTCTACAGATGCCACTGGTTCTTCACGTTCTACAGATGCCACTGGTTCTTCACGTTCTATAGATGCCACTGGTTCTTCACGTTCTGCAGATGTAGATGCCACTGGTTCTTCACGGTTCTACAGATGCCACTGGTTCTTCACGTTCTATAGATGCCACTGGTTCTTCACGTTCTATAGATGCCCACTGGTTCTTCACGTTCTGCAGATGTAGATGCCACTGGTTCTTCACGTTCTATAGATGCCACTGGTTCTTCACGTTCTATAGATGCCACTGATTCTTCACGTTCTGCAGATGTAGATGCCACTGGTTCTTCACGTTCTAGGTAGATGCCACTGGTTCTTCACGTTCTATAGATGCCACTGGTTCTTCACGTTCTATAGATGCCACTGGTTGCTTCACGTTCTGCAGATGTAGATGCCACTGGTTCTTCACGTTCTGTAGATGTAGATGCCACTGGTTCTTCACGTTCTGCAGATGTAGATGTCACCACCGCCATCTATTGCACGGCGGTTGAACTTACGACTCTCGTCCGAACAGGCAACTGGACTAAGTGGAGAAGTCCCTATCCCAAATACGCCAGTCAAATGTTCATAAGTAGAGGTGGGGCTTTAACTGGTAAAATAAAAAAACATAGTATTTAGATTTTGATTTAAAGCTTTCACGACTATAGGGAAATTCATATTCTTGGTTCTTTCGGTAAAGTCACGTAGAAGGGAAATAGTAAAATACAAAAAATATAAAACAATGAAAATTCTCACGACGTCTCGACTGCAACACAAGCAGCAATCGTCATCAGGGTGTGAAATCCACGGCAAGCAAATTTGAAAAAAGGTGAAACGTCGTGAGAATTTCCATTGTTTTCAATATTTATTATTTAATTATTTCCCTTCTACGTGACTTTACCGAAAGAACCAAGCAATATGAATAGCATTTAGTATAGTAGTAGGTGTTTACCCTTTCAACTGGTACAAAACTGACACCTTTATACAAGGCATAATGTTTGCAATAACCACAACACAAGCAGTCAAAATGCAAAATATCGTAGTAGGTTTTTACCCTTTCAACTGGTACAAAAACTGACACCTTTATACAAGGCATCATGTTTGCAATAACCACAACACAAGCAGTCAAAATGCAAACAAGACGGTGCACATCATTATCATCATCAGAGTTGTTTCTTTTTGTTTGCATTTTGACTGCTTGTGTTGTGGTTATTGCAAACATGATGCCTTGTATAAAGGTGTCAGTTTTTGTACCAGTTGAAAGGGTAAAAACCTACTACTATATTTTGCCACTGCTAAAGGAGGTCTCATAGTGTAAAAAATTAACCCGTAAAAACAAAGTTTTTCACTATAAATCCTTTATATGCGTGGCGGCTAGAGTCCTCTCGTCCTCTGGCTTGAGATGGCTGCCACCTATGGGTCAGATGATTGCCTGCCACCATTAAGCAGTTTAACACGTCGGCTTTCGCGACCAATATTATTCATAATCAACGTTTTTGGGTTTAGATCGCGTTATTTATAAATGTGTCGTAACCCTCCACCACCCGACACGGCCAATCAGTAAAAAAGTGTCACGTTGACAAAAGACAAATAGTTCACTGCTTTAGCCCCACACCGGTGTGTTGAAGCGTGAAACCACAACATTTACAATTTGAGTAGTACGACGTTTCGCTGGTAATTGCATCCAGCATCATCGGGCAATTCGCCAGAATTGGCAAATAAATATTTTAAAAAAATTTCCCTAAACAGTGTAAACATTTTGGAATTTTTTTTGTCACGAAAATCAATCGTCACGCACAACGAGTCTGTGCGCAAAACGTCAGCTCGATTGGATCGCGGGAAGTGGGTTAAAAAAACGACCGAAAGATTTGCACGCTCGTAAGCGCGCAAGCAAGCGAGCGAGCGAACTTAATATAAAGGATTTTAAAAATAGCATTTAGTTCGTCACGAAGACGACGATGGCGTGGAGAGGGTCGGCTTAAGTTCGCTCCAAGTAAATTCACTGGCGTCATCAAAGAGCCACAACCACAACCAGTTCCACTTCCTGCCCGCACGGCCGGCTTGCCATGCCCAGTCTCAGAAGCCGTTCTTTGTATTACATCACAACCCACTCATTCACTCGGCCTGTCAGTCGCTCAGCCTGTCACGTAATTATCCAGTGGTACTCTCAATTGGTCACTCAGTCACACAGTCACCTACTCATCAGTGATGCACTCAGTCAATTACCCAGTAATTCACTCAAGTTAACCACTCACCCACTCAGTCAGTCACCTATTCAATCACCCACTCAGTCACACACTCACCCACTCAGTCACACACTCAGTCACTCACCCACTCACTCACCCAGTCACCCACTCACTCAGTCACCCACTCACCCAGTCACCCACTCACTCACCCACCCACACAGTCACCTACTTCTCCACTCACTCACTCACCCACTCACTCACTCACTAACCCACCCACTCACTCACCCACCCACCCACTCACTCACTCACCCACCCACCCACCCACTCACTAACCCACTCACTCAGTAACCACACACCCAGTCACCTACTCCTCTACTCACTCACTCACTCACCCACTCACCCACTCACTCACTCACTCACCCACCCACCCACTCACTCACTCACCCACTCACTCACTAACCCACTCACTCAGTAACCACACACCCAGTCACCTACTCCTCTACTCACTCACTCACCCACCCACTCACTCACTCACCCACCCACCCACTCACTCACCCACCCACCCACCCACTCACTCACCCACCCACTCACTCACTCACCCACCCACCCACTCACTCACCCACCCACCCACCCACTCACTCACTCACCCACCCACTCACTCACTCACCCACCCACCCACTCACTCACCCACCCACCCACTCACTCACCCACCCACCCACCCACCCACTCACCCACCCACCCACCCACCCACTCACCCACCCACCCACCCACCCACCCACTCACCCACCCACCCACTCACCCACTCACTCCTCCACTGACTCAGTGAACCACTCGTTCAGTCACCCACCGAACCACTCGTTCAGTCACCCACCAAATCACTCGCCCACCCACTCACCCACCCACCCACTCACCCACCCACCCACTCACCCACTCACTCACCCACCCACCCACTCACCCACCCACCCACTCACCCACCCACCCACCCACTCACCCACCCACCCACTCACCCACCCACTCACCCACCCACTCACTCACCCACCCACCCACTCACCCACCCACCCACCCACCCACCCACCCACCCACTCACCCACCCGCCCACCCACTCACCCACCCGCTCCCCCACCCACTCACCCACCCGCTCACCCACCCACTCACCCACCCGCCCACTCACTCACTCACCCGCCCACCCACCCACTCACCCACCCACCCACTCACCCATCCACTCACCCACTCACCCACCCACTCACCCACTCACCCACCCACTCACACACCCACCCACCCACACACCCACCCACCCACCCACTCACCCACCCACCCACTCACCCACCCACTCACCCACCCACCCCCCCACCTCTCCTCTTGCGAGTGACGTCACGGCATCTCTAACGTCCGCTCCGAGTCAG
>NC_136329.1:6187787-6220287 GCF_964198595.1 Lampetra fluviatilis
GACCCACAGACTCACCACACAGAGACCCACAGACTCACCACACAGAGACCCACAGACTCATCACACAGAGACCCACAGACTCATCACACAGAGACCCACAGACTCACCACACAGAGACCCACAGACTCACCACACAGACTCTGGGAGTAATCATTCTAAGCAGCTCTTACCTCCCCTCGCCCGCAGATCGCCAACGGACACGGAGACCCGGAGACTCGGAGACACGGGAACGGAGACACCGGGACACGGAGAGACAGAGACACGGGGACACGGAGACACAGGAATGGAGACACGGAGAGACGGACACACGGAGACACGGGGACACGGACACACGGAGACACGGGGACACGGAGAGACGGAGAGACCGGGACACGGAGAGACAGAGACACGGGGACACGGAGACACAGGAACGGAGACACGGGGACGCGGACACACCGAGAGATGGGGACACAGAGAGACAGAGACACGGGGACACGGACACACGGAGACACGGGGACACGGAGAGACAGAGACCCGGAGACTCGGAGGCACGGGAACGGAGACACGGGGACACGGACACACGTAGACACGGGGACACGGAGAGACAGAGACACGGGGACACGGACACAGGGAGACACGGGGACGCTCCCGCGTCTCCAGGACGGGGCGAACTCCACGCAGGATTCTTCTCTCGTCCCCACCACCTCCCGTCCTCCGTCACCGCCGCCGCTGCCTCCGCTCGCCGCCGCGTCGTCCTCGTTATCATCATCATCATCATCGTCGTCGTCGTCGTCGTCGTCGTCGCTATCATCGTCGTCGTCCGATGAGGAGTGGGAGGATTGCGAGGGGGATGAGGAGGAGGAGGGAGCGTGGGACGAGCAGCAGCAGCAGCAGCAGCAGAAGGAACAGTCTTGCGTGAGTCAAAACGGCGGCTGCGTGAGGAAAGGTGACACGGATGAGACGGATGAGACGGAGGAGGAGATGGAGGAGGAGATGGAGGAGATTGAGGCGGTCCTCCGCTCGCCATCCGCCAGTGGGCGGCATCATCATCATCATCATCAGCGGCATCATCATCAGCCCCAGCGGCATCATCATCATCAGCGGCATCATCATCAGCGTCCTCAGCGGCATCAGCGTCGTCACCTTCAGCCCCTCTCCATCGAGGCCCGCTGCGGCCTTGCGGAGCCGCTAGCCGAGAGCCGGGTCCGTCCACGGACCACCACCACCACCACCGCCACCACCGCCACCACCACCGCCACCACCGCCACCACCGCCACCACCGCCGCCACCGCCACCACCGCCACCACCGCCACCACCGCCACCACCGCCACCACCGCCACCACCGCCACCACCGCCGCCGCCACCACCGTCGCCGCCACCGCTACCGCCGCCGCCACCGCCGCCACCGCCACCGCCGCCGCCACCGCCGCCACCGCCGCCACCACCGCCACCACCACAACTAGGAGGAGGAGGAGGCGGGCGGACACGCTGCTGCTGCTGCTGCTGCTGGAGTTGAGGGCGGTGCGCGCGGGCAGCGACCGGCGTCTGGACGAGCTGCTGGCGCTGGGACGCGCGGCGATAGCGCTGCAGCGGCGGCAGGGCGAGGCCCAGGAGCGCCTTCTCGGCCTCCTGGAGGAGGTGGCGGGCGCGCTGGTGCCGGGACGCGGGGCGCGGTAGGCCCTTGTTGATGTTGTTGATGTTGTTGATGTTTTGTTTGGGCCGGGGGAGGAGCAGAGAGGGGTTGGGGCGATGGGGGGCGAGTGTGGATTTGCGAGGGCGGCGTTGGGTGAGTTGGGAGCGGGTGCGTGGGATGGTGAGTTGGTGGGTGAGTGAGATGGTGAGTGGGTGGTTGAGTGAGTGGTTGAGTGAGATGGTGAGTGGGTGGTTGAGTGAGTGGGTAAGATGGTGAGTGGGTGGTTGAGTGAGATGTTGAGTGGGTGAGTGAGATGGTGAGTGGGTGAGATGGTGAGTGGGTGGGTGGGTGAGTGAGATGGTGAGTGGGTGGGTAGGTGGGTGAGATGGTGAGTGGGTGGGTAGGTGAGTAAGATGGTGAGTGGGTGAGTGAGATGGTGAGTGGGTGGTTGAGTAAGATGGTGAGCGGGTGGTTGAGTAAGATGGTGAATGAGTGAGTGAAATGGTGAGTGGGTGGTTGAGTGAGTGAGTGAGATGGTGAGTGGGTGAGTGAGTGGTTGAGTAAGATGGTGAGTGGGTGGGTGAGTTAGTGGGCGAGTGAGATGGCGAGCGGGTTTAAAAAAAAAACACATTTTTACAACTTGATTCTGCGTGAACGGGCTAGAACTCCCACGAGTTTGAATGACTCATTCGGGATCGCACGCACGTCAACGGTACAGGAACATCGCCCTCCACGGACAGACTGATGCACAGGGACAGCTGAGGGCTGAGGGAGGGAGGTCCCCTAGCTTAAGACCCCGTAGCAGTAGCAGCATCAGCAGCGATCGTCGTCACGCGACTGGCAGACGCGTGCCGGATTGCAGGCTGCCACATCGCGTTGAAAGGTGGTGAGACGCGGACATGCCCGTGTTTGGTCCATGGCAGAGGTCGCAAACGGGTTTTGATTCCTTACCCGTACCCGTACCCGGCCGCACCAGGGTCGCAAACGGCTACCCGTACCCGGCCGGGTACGGGTAGCCGGGTATCGGGTAGGGTACGGGTATCGGGTAGGGTACGGGTATCGGGTAGGGTACGGGTATCGGGTAGGGTACGGGTATCGGGTAGGGTACGGGCATCGGGTAGGGTACGGGTATCGGGTAGGGTACGGGTATCTGGTAGGGTACGGGTATCGGGTAGGGTACGGGTATCGGGTAGGGTACGGGTATCGGGTAGGGTACGGGTATCGGGTAGGGTACGGGTATCGGGTAGGGTACGGGTATCGGGTAGGGTACGGGTATCGGGTAGGGTACGGGTATCTGGTAGGGTACGGGTATCGGGTAGGGTACGGGTATCGGGTAGGGTACGGGTATCGGGTAGGGTACGGGTATCGGGTAGGGTACGGGTATCTGGTAGGGTACGGGTATCTGGTAGGGTACGGGTATCGGGTAGGGTACGGGTATCGGGTAGGGTACGGGTATCGGGTACCCGGTTGCGACCTCTGCCATGGCTGCATGCCCACAGCGCCTGTTCTTACGAGGGCTTCATCTGACCAGCCTCTTCGCCGTGGCGGTTATCGGCGCCGGCTGCCTTATTTTGGCCTTCCCGGTTTTCTTTTGGCTCCGAAGGCGTTCCCATCTTTGGGCAAGTTTAGGGGCGCGGTTTTGTTCCGTTCTTACGACGCGTGCCTCCTTCCCCCGCCCCCCCCCCCCCCGTAGCCGATCGCGGCCTAAGTTGTTTTGTCCCCTTGGTGACGATCTGGCTTCGAGTCCTCGAGTTCGCTTCATGGCTGAAAGTTTGGCCAAATTGTGCGGCCGGCGCGGGCATTTCTGGGGGCGTTCATTGCGCCTCGGGAGGCCTCAACCATTATGGCATCTCACCATTGGAACCTCATTTGCCAGTAAAAAAAATATGATGGATTGGTTTTTTAGCGTAGTAGTAGGTTTTTTTTACCCTTGAAACTGGCACAAAACTGACACCTTTATACAAGGCATCATGTTTGCAATAACCGCAACACAAGCAGTCAAAATGCAAATTATAGTAGTAGGTTTTTACCCTTGAAACTGGTACAAAACTGACACCTTTATACAAGGCATCATGTTTGCAATAACCGCAACACAAGCAGTCAAAATGCAAAATATCGTAGTAGGTTTTTACCCTTTAAACTGGTACAAAACTGACTCCTTTATACAAGGCATCATGTTTGCAATAACCACAACACAAGCAGTCAAAATGCAAAATATAGTAGTAGGGTTTTACCCTTTCAACTGGTACAAAAACTGACACCTTTATACAAGGCATAATGCAAACAAAAAACATAACTCTGATAATGCGTACATTAGGACAGTGCATACATTATCAGAGTTATGTTTTTTGTTTGCATTATGGCTGCAGGTATTGCGGTCTATGCAAACATGACTCCTTGTAAAAAAGGTGTCAGTTTTGTTGCCAGATAGAAGGGTAAAAAAACCAATTATCATTATGGCATCTCCTCTTGTTGATTCTTTCGGTAAAGTCACGTAGAAGGAAAGTAATAATATAATAAAAATAAAACATAATAAAATAATTCTTATGTTTTACTTTTATTATTTTATTACTTCCCTTCTACGTGACTTTACCGAAAGAACCAAGAAGATGAATCCCTGCAGTCACGAAAGCTTTAAATCGAAATTTTATTATGTTTTATTTTTATTATTTTATTATTTCCCTTCTACGTGACTTTACCGAAAGAACCAAGAAGATGAATCCCTGCAGTCACGAAAGCTTTAAATCGAAATTTTATTATGTTTTATTTTTATTATTTTATTATTTCCCTTCTACGTGACTTTACCGAAAGAACCATGAAGATAAACCACCCTTTGCGTGTTCGGTTTGACCGGCGGGGTACACTCTTGCTGGGTGGCGAACCCAGCCTCGGGGTCGTTTTACAATGCGGCCACGTCTTGAGATTTAAGTTTTCGTGATTGCAGGGACCCACACTCTTTGGTTCTTTCGGTAAAGTCGCGTAGAGTAGGAAAAGTAAGTTAAATCACGACGTTTCGGGCGCAACGCAAGCGTCCGTCACACCTGCGCCCGAAACGTAATTTATTTTTCGATGTAAAGCTTTCGTGACTGCAGGGATTCATCTTCTTGGTTCTTTCGGTAAAGTCACGTAGAAGGGAAATAATAAAATAATAAAAATAAAATAATAACAAAATAATTATTTTATTATGATTTATTATTTTTATTTTATTATTTCCATTCTACGTGACTTTACCGAAATAACCAAGAAGGTGATTTTTTTTCATTTGATACCTACGTGACTTTACCGAAAGAACCAAAGGGGTATAGCCACACGACTGTTAGGAGCTTCTGCTACGAGCACAAGCAGAGCTCCGCCGTGCGTATTCGCGTGTAAATACAAAATAAAAGTGTATTTTTTGTAAATGAGTTTGTGCCTGCCATCCGGCATGATGGGAGTCTCTCCTGGAATCTGTTCGGCGGACTGAGCTGGTACACACAAAGCGGTACACACAGACTGAGCTGGTACACACAGACTGAGCTGGTACACACAAAGCGGGTACACACAGACTGAGCTGGTACACACAAAGCGGGTACACAGACTGAGCTGGTACACACAAAGCGGGTACACACAGACTGAGCTGGTACACACAGACTGAGCTGTTACACACAGACTGAGCGGGTATGATTACTATTAGCCCATCCTGCCGTCTAGATGTGTGTGTGTGGTCGGGAGGTGGTGGTGGTGTTGGTGGTAGAGGAGGTCATGGAGCTGAAGCTGACATTCCACCCACATGGTCTGATCAGGAACCATCACTTTTTCTCACCAGAAGCCGACCTGTGAAATAATAATGATAGGCGATGTTTCGGGCAATGGGCCTTCACGTCATTAATATGGAATGCGTTGAGCAGTTGTTTTTTATTGTTGATATTGGTGCTCCGGCAAACATCGACAAACCATTTGTCAAATCACAACCGTCGTGACGTAGCGCGGAATTTCCTCACCGACACGCGGAGACAGGAATAAATGTTCCGTGCCTTTTATTCCACCTCCCATCATCCGCAGCTCCCTCCTTCATCCGCAGCTCCCTCCTTCACCCACAGCTCCCTCCTTCACCCACAGCTCCCTCCTTCACCCACAGCTCCCTCCACCCACAGCTCTCTCCTTCACCCACAGCTCCCTCCTTCATCCACAGCTCTCTCCTTCACTCACAGCTCCCTCCTTCACCCACAGCTCCCTCCTTCACCCACAGTTCCCTCCTTCACCCACAGCTCCCTCCTTCACCCACAGCTCTCTCCTTCACCCACAGCTCCCTCCTTCATCCACAGCTCCCTCCTTCACCCACAGCTCCCTCCTTCACCCACAGCTCTCTCCTTCACCCACAGCTCCTTTTCCCCACTCCTGCCAACATTCCCCTCTTAATCCCACAACCCCCTCTCCCATTCCCTCCCCTCATTCCTTCCTCATTATCCCGCACCTCCGATGAGTACGGTTGGCTACGAAATATGGCAAAAAGAATGTGAACGTACGTACATGTGTAATGCGAGCGTAAATGGGAAGGCCGTACGTGACGATCCGAGAGGGAGGAGTCAGGGTCACGTGGGAGAGACGTTATAGGAGGGAGCCCGGAAGAGATCTGGGCCAGTCGATGGAGTGAAGAGGCGAGACCACGTCGGGTGGCCGCCGCGCCATCAGACGCGTGGCTGATAGGGCTCGCACACCGCCAGCTAGCGGTGTGCGGAGAGAGAGCGGAGTGTGCGGGGCGCGCAGGGCGTGCGAGGTTGCACGGGCAGCAGAGTGGCTGCAGAGAGAGAGAGCGGAGGAAAAGAACATCAATAAAGGAGAGACGGAGACCAACATCGCCTACGAGTCCTTTATTACACATGTACCTACCCAGCCACCAGTCCCCTTTCTTCACCTCGTACCACATCTCATGTCCACCCACAAATCTCACACCACGAACCGCGTCTCATCATTTCCACCCACCAATCCCCCCCCCCCCCCTCATCTCCATCCACCAATTCCCCCCTCTCCTCATCTCCACCCGCCAATCCCCCCCTCTCCTCATCTCCACCCGCCAATCCCCCCCTCTTCTCATCTCCACCCACCAATCCCCCCCCCCCCTTCACCTCCCCCCACCAATCCCCCCCCCCTCATCTCCCCCCACCAATTCCCCCCCCCCCTCATCTCCACCCACCAATTTCCCCTCCCCTCTCATCTCCACCCACCAATTCCCCCCCTCTCATCTCCACCCACCAATCCTCCCTCCTCTCATCTCCACCCACCAATCCCCCCCCTCTCTTCACATCACAAACCTCGCCTCCTCATCTCCACCCACTAATCCCCCCTCTTCTCACCTCCACCCACCAATCCCCCCCCCTCATCTCCACCCACCAATCCCCCCCCCTCATCTCCACCCACCAATTCCCCCTTCTCATCTCCACCCACCAATCCCCCCCCTCATCTCCACCCACCAATCCCCCCCCCCTCATCTCCACCCACCAATCCCCTCCATCTCATCTCCACCCACCAATCCCCCCCCCCTCATCTCCACCCACCAATCCCCCCCTCTCCTCTCATCTCCACCCACCAATCCCCCTCTTCACAACACCTAGAACCCTGCGCCACCAAACCGAACCGCCAAGCGGAATCGTCGCCTGAGCTCCCCGCCTCTCTCCGTCTCTCAGGTTCGGGGCGGTGCGGTGGGGGGAGCGGTGCGGTGGCTGGGCGGGTGAAGGGCTGGTGAAGGGCTGGTGAAGGGCTGGTGAAGGGCTGGAGGTGGTGGGGGGAAGTGTTCATCGCTTGTCCACCACCTTGACGATGGATACCGATCCAACCGCCCCCGCGTGGTAGACGCTGCCGCTCCAGAAGACGCCCACGGCGGGGTACAGCGGCCTTGAGAAGGCCGCGCGGAACGAATGTAGCGGCCTCAACGAATCTCCGTCGCCTCCTCCGAAGAACGACAGCCGTCCCGCCTCCCAGTCCACGTAGACGCCGACCGTCCCGACGGCATCCGCTCCCCGCCGGTGACCCGCCCGCCGGTCCGCCGGCCGGCGGCCGTGGCCTCCGCGGGCCTCCACGGCTGTCTCGGCGCCGGCGTGCCAGGCCACCAGGGCCCCGGGCTCGCCCTGCAGGCACCACGAGGAGGAGTTCATGCCGAGCGTGCAGCGGTCCTGGAGAGGCAGCGAGCCGTAGGCGACGCCGACGAGCCAGCGGCCGGCGGCGGTCACGTCCACCTCCCAGTAGTGGCGGCCGGACGCAAACGACTCTGAGCACAGCGCCTGTGGGGGGTGGGGGGGGTGGGGGGGGGTGGGGGGAAGGTGACGGGGGGGGGTGACGGAGGGGGGTGACGGGGGGGGTGACGGGGGGGGTGACGGGGGGGGGGGTGACGGGGGGGGTGGTGACAGGGGGGGTGGTGACAGGGGGGGTGGTGACAGGGGGGGTGGTGACGGGGGAGGTGGTGACGGGGGGGGTGGTGACGGGGGGGGTGGTGACAGGGGGGGTGGTGACGGGGGGGGTGGTGACAGGGGGGGTGGTGACAGGGGGGGGTGGTGACGGGGGGGGGTGGTGACAGGGGGGGTGGTGACGGGGGAGGTGGTGACGGGGGGGGTGGTGACGGGGGGGGTGGTGACAGGGGGGGGTGGTGACAGGGGGGGTGGTGACAGGGGGGGTGGTGACAGGGGGGGTGGTGAAAGGGGGGGTGGTGACGGGGGGGGTGGTGACAGGGGGGGGTGGTGACAGGGGGGGGTGGTGACAGGGGGGGGGGGTGACGGGGGGGGGTGACGGGGGGGGTGACGGGGGGGGTGACGGGGGGGGTGACGGGGGGGGGGGGTGACGGGGGGGGGTGACGGGGGGGGGTGACGGGGGGGGTGACGGGGGTGGTGACAGGGGGGGGGGGTGACGGGGGGGGGTGACGGGGGGGGGTGACGGGGGGGGGTGACGGGGGGGGTGACGGGGGGGGGTGACGGGGGGGGGGGGTGACGGGGGGGGGTGACGGGGGGGGGTGACGGGGGGGGTGACGGGGGGGGGGGTGACGGGGGGGGGGGGTGACGGGGGGGGGGGTGACGGGGGGGGGTGACGGGGGGGGGGGGTGACGGGGGGGGTGACGGGGGGGGGGGGTGACGGGGGGGGGGGTGACGGGGGGGGGTGACGGGGGGGGGGTGACGGGGGGGGTGACGGGGGGGGGGGTGACGGGGGGGGGTGACGGGGGGGGGGGGTGACGGGGGGGGGGGGTGACGGGGGGGGTGACGGGGGGGGGGGGTGACGGGGGGGGTGACGGGGGGGGGTGACGGGGGGGGTGACGGGGGGGGTGACGGGGGGGGGGTGACGGGGGGGGGTGACGGGGGGGGGGTGACGGGGGGGGTGACGGGGGGGGGTGACGGGGGGGGGTGACGGGGGGGGGGTGACGGGGGGGGGTGACGGGGGGGGTGACGGGGGGGGGGGTGACGGGGGGGGTGACGGGGGGGGGGGTGACGGGGGGGGGTGACGGGGGGGGGTGACGGGGGGGGTGACGGGGGGGGGGGGGTGACGGGGGGGGGGTGACGGGGGGGGGGGGGTGACGGGGGGGGGGTGACGGGGGGGGTGACGGGGGGGGGGGGGTGACGGGGGGGGGGTGACGGGGGGGGGGGGGTGACGGGGGGGGGGTGACGGGGGGGGGGGGTGACGGGGTGGGGGGGGTGAGAAGCGGCACTTTATAATAATACAAAATAACTTTTTGGTTCTTTTGGTGAAGTCACGTCGAAAGAGAAAATAATAAATTAAATGGCAGCACACGACGTTTCGATTGCAAAACAAGCAATCATCATCATCAGGTACAAATAAAATAGATAATTAGCCGACAATCTGTGTTGTCTACACCATTGGAACCTCATTTAGCAGTAGAAAAATTATGATAATTGTTTTTTTTACCCTTTTTTATCTGGCAACAAAACTGACACCTTTTTTTTACAAGGAGTCATGTTCGCATTGACCACAATACCTGCAGTCGGGCAGAGGTCGCAAACGGGTTTTGATTCCTTACCCGTACCCGGCCGCACCAGGGTCGCAAACGGGTACCCGTACCTGGCCGTACCCGTACCCTACCCCCGTACCCGGCCGGGTACGGGTATCGGGTACCCGATTGCGACCTCTGGGATGAAGCCATGTTGCAGGCGCGGGTGGGTTGATTCTAGGAACTTGAATTGTGAGAAGAGACAAGACGTTGGGAAATGAGTGACAAACGGCGACTCACCAGTGACTCACGGCCTACCCGTACCCGGCCGCACCAGGATCGCAAACTCTCCCACTCACCCACCCAATAATTCAGCTACTCACTCACTCACTCACCCACTCACCCACTCACCCACTCACGAACTCACCCACCCACTCACCCACTCACCCACTCACCCACTCACTCACTCACGCACTCACCCACTCACTCACCCACTCACCCACTCACCCACTCACGAACTCACCCACCCAATCACCCACTCACCCACTCACTCACCCACTCACCCACCCACTCACCCACTCACCCACTCATTCACCCACCCACGCACCCACTTACTCACCCACCAACCAGAGGTCGCAAACTGGTTTTGATTCCTTACCCGTACCAGGCCGCACCAGGGTCGCAAACGGGTACCCGTACCCGGCCGGGTTACAGGTAGCCGGGTATCGGGTAGGGTACGGGTATCGGGTAGGGTACGGGTATCGGGTAGGGTACGGGTATCGGGTAGGGTACGGGTATCGGGTAGGGTACGGGTATCGGGTAGGGTACGGGTATCGGGTAGGGTACGGGTATCGGGTAGGGTACGGGTATCGGGTACCCGGTTGCGACCTCTGCATGTGGGTGGTCACCGACCTGCGGGTACCAGGTGTCGTGGAAGCGCTCCGGTTGTTCTGGGCAGTCCACGCCCCCGTTGTGGGGCAGCTGCCCCTGCTGACTCCACGTGGCCGTGCGGAGGTCGTCGGAGATGAGGAGCCGAGGGTGGGCCGTGTCCGGGTTCAAGGTGGGCATGCATCCGTCTGGGAGGGAAACAAAGATGACGGCGGTGGTCACGCTGTGTGATGAGTCTGTGGGTCTCTGTGTGGTGAGTCTGTGGGTGTCTGTGTGGTGAGTCTGTGGGTCTTTGTGTGGTGGGTCTGTGGGTCTCTGTGTGGTGAGTCTGTGGGTCTCTGTGTGGTGAGTCTGTGGGTCTCTGTGTGGTGAGTCTGTGGGTCTCTGTGTGGCGAGTCTGTGGGTCTCTGTGTGGTGAGTCTGTGGGTCTCTGTGTGGTGAGTCTGTGGGTCTCTGTGTGGTGAGTCTGTGGGTGTCTGTGTGGTGAGTCTGTGGGTGTCTGTGTCAGTGAGTCTGTGGGCGTCTGTGTGGTGAGTCTGTGGGTCTCTGTGTGAGTCAGTCTGTGGGTCTCTGTGTGGTGAGTCTGTGGGTCTCTGTTTGGTGAGTCTGTGGGTGTCTGTGGGGTGAGACTGTGGGTCTCTGTGTGGTGAGTCTGTGGGTGTCTGTGTGGTGAGTCTGTGGGTCTCTGTGTGAGTCAGTCTGTGGGTCTCTGTGTGGTGAGTCTGTGGGTCTCTGTGTGATGACTCTGTGGGTCTCTGTGTGGTGAGTCTGTGGGTCTCTGTGTGGTGAGTCTGTGGGTCTCTGTGTGGTGAGTCTGTGGGTCTCTGTGTGGTGAGTCTGTGGGTCTCTGTGTGGTGAGTCTGTGGGTGTCTGTGTGGTGAGTCTGTGGGTGTCTGTGTCAGTGAGTCTGTGGGCGTCTGTGTGGTGAGTCTGTGGGTCTCTGTGTGAGTCAGTCTGTGGGTCTCTGTGTGGTGAGTCTGTGGGTCTCTGTGTGGTGAGTCTGTGGGTGTCTGTGGGGTGAGTCTGTGGGTCTCTGTGTGGTGAGTCTGTGGGTGTCTGTGTGGTGAGTCTGTGGGTCTCTGTGTGAGTCAGTCTGTGGGTCTCTGTGTGGTGAGTCTGTGGGTCTCTGTGTGATGACTCTGTGGGTCTCTGTGTGGTGAGTCTGTGGGTCTCTGTGTGGTGAGTCTGTGGGTCTCTGTGTGGTGAGTCTGTGGGTCTCTGTGTGAGTCAGTCTGTGGGTCTCTGTGTGGTGAGTCTGTGGGTCTATGTGTGGTGACTCTGTGGGTCTCTGTGTGGTGAGTCTGTGGGTCTCTGTGTGGTGAGTCTGTGGGTGTCTGTGTGGTGAGTCTGTGGGTCTCTGTGTGGTGAGTCTGTGGGTCTCTGTGTGATGACTCTGTGGGTCTCTGTGTGGTGAGTCTGTGGGTCTCTGTGTGGTGAGTCTGTGGGTGTCTGTGTGGTGAGTCTGTGGGTCTCTGTGTGGTGAGTCTGTGGGTGTCTGTGTGGTGAGTCTGTGGGTGTCTGTGTGGTGAGTCTGTGGGTCTCTGCGTGGTGAGTCTGTGGGTCTCTGCGTGGTGAGTCTGTGGGTCTCTGTGTGGTGAGTCTGTGGGTCTCTGCGTGGTGAGTCTGTGGGTCTCTGTGTGGTGAGTCTGTGGGTGTCTGTGTGGTGAGTCTGTGGGTCTCTGTGTGAGTCTGTGGGTCTCTGTGTGGTGAGTCTGTGGGTCTCTCTGTGTGGTGAGTCTGTGGGTCTCTCTGTGTGGTGAGTCTGTGGGTGTCTGTGTCAGTGAGTCTGTGGGTCTTTGTGTGAGTGAGTCTGTGGGTCTCTGTGTGGTGAGTCTGTGGGTGTCTGTGTGGTGAGTCTGTGGGTCTTTGTGTGAGTCTGTGGGTCTCTGTGTGGTGAGTCTGTGGGTCTTTGTGTGAGTCTGTGGGTCTCTGTGTGGTGAGTCTATGGGTCTCTGTGTGCGTCTATGAGTCTCTGTGTGATGAGTCTATGGGTCTCTGTGTGGTGAGTTTATGGGTCCCTCTGTGATGAGTCTATGGGTCTCAGTGTGAGTCTACGGGTCTCTGTGTGGTGCGTTTGTGGGTCTCTGCGTGATGATTCTAACTCGAAGTTTGGCTCACAGTTCTTGATGTAGGTTCGTCTACTCGTGGCTTCCTTGCTGCTGCTGATGCTGCTGCTCCTCCTTCGGAAAAGGCTTCCGAGCGCGGCGCGGAGTTGAGGCAACTGCGGCGCCTCCACTCCCTCCCTGGAGCCCGAGCGGGAGCCGGTGCCAAACCTCCTCCATCTCCTCCCCTCCTCCTCCTCCGGCTCCCCCCACTCCTCGCCGGGACCATTCGGTCCGCTGGGTCCCGATAGGAAGGCCAGCATCCTGTCGACGTAGGCCTCGCTTCGAGAAGATTCCACGAAGTCCAGCCCCGGTCGGACGGGCGGCTCCAGGGGAGACTGGCTTAGCGTTACTAGCCTTGGTTAGTTCGGGGTCGGGTGGTGGAGAGAAGGGGGTGGTGGGGGGGTTTGCGGGAGTTGTTTGACCAAACTTCAGCACGCTGGTCAGTGATGGAGGCTGGGGGAATGTACAGCGATGAAGCGAATGTTGAGTGTGCGTGTAGGTGAGTGGGTGGGTGGGTCAGTGAGTGAGTGAATGGGTGAGTGATCGAATGGGTGAGTGGGTAGGTCAGTGAGTGAATGGGTGAGTGATCGAATGGGTGAGTGGGTAGGTCAGTGAGTGAATGGGTGAGTGATCGAATGGGTGAGTGAGCGGGTAGGTCAGTGAGTGAGTGGGTGAGTGATCGAATGAGTGAGTGGGTGAGTGAGTGGGTGAGTGAATGTGTGAGTGAGTGGGTGAGTGAGCAGGTGAGTGAGTGGGTGAATTGGTGTGTGAGTGAGAGTGTGAGCTGGTGAGTGAGCGGGTGAGTGAGCGGGTGAGTGAGCGAGTGAGTGTGTGACTGGGTGTGAGTGAGTGAGTGGGTGAATGTATGAGTGAGTGGGTGAGTGAGTGGGTGAGTGAATGTGTGAGTGGGTGAGTGAGTGGGTGATAGAATGTGAGTGAGTGGGTGAGGGAGTGAGTGGCTGAGTGAGTGGGTGGGTGAGTAAGTGGGTGTGTGGGCGGGTGAGTAAGTGGGTGAGTGTGTGGGCGTGTGGGCGGGTGAGGGAGTGAGTGAGTGGGTGAGTGAGTGGGTGTGTGAGTGGGTGAGTGAGTGAGTGAGTGGGTGAGTGACTGAGTGGGTGAGTGAGTGGGTGGGTGAGTGATCGAATGGGTGAGTGAGTGGGTGAGTGGTCTGGTGAGTGGGTGAGTGTGTGGGTGAATGGGTGAGTGAGTGGGTGTGTGGGCAGGTGAGTGAGTGGTTGAGTGGGTGGGTTAGTGAGTGGGTGAGTGTGTGACTGGGTGTGAGTGAGTGGGTGAGTGAGTGAGTGAATGTTTAAATGGGTGAGTGAACGTGTGAGTGAGTGGGTGAGTGAGTGGGTGAGTGAACGTGTGAGTGGGTGAGTGAACGTGTGAGTGAGTGGGTGAGTGAGCAGGTGAAAGGGTGAGCCCGGTGAGTGAGCATTGAGCTGTCATGCAGAGGGAGAGAGACAAACCAGGGGCATCATTGAGGCGATTGAATTCTAGGGTGCAAATCATCCATCAGGGTTCGGTTAAAGGGTTGTGCGAGTCACAGAGAAAGCGACTTTCAGAGGTGGGACAAAGTCATTGTTATGCAAGTCCAAGTCGAGTCGCAAGTCATCAAATTCATGACTCGAGTCTGACTCGAGTCCAAGTCACATGACTCGAGTCCACATCTCAGAGGTGGGACAAAGTCATTGCTATGCAAGTCCAAGTCGAGTCGCAAGTCATCAAATTCATGACTCGAGTCTGACTCGAGTCCAAGTCACATGACTCGAGTCCACATCTCAGAGGTGGGACAAAGTCATTGCTATGCAAGTCCAAGTCGAGTCGCAAGTCATCAAATTCATGACTCGAGTCTGACTCGAGTCCAAGTCACATGACTCGAGTCCACATCTCAGAGGTGGGACAAAGTCATTGCTATGCAAGTCCAAGTCGAGTCGCAAGTCATCAAATTCATGACTCGAGTCTGACTCGAGTCCAAGTCACATGACTCGAGTCCACATCTCAGAGGTGGGACAAAGTCATTGCTATGCAAGTCCAAGTCGAGTCGCAAGTCATCAAATTCATGACTCGAGTCTGACTCGAGTCCAAGTCACATGACTCGAGTCCACATCTCAGAGGTGGGACAAAGTCATTGTTATGCAAGTCCAAGTCGAGTCGCAAGTCATCAAATTCATGACTCGAGTCTGACTCGAGTCCAAGTCACATGACTCGAGTCCACATCTCAGAGGTGGGACAAAGTCATTGTTATGCAAGTCCAAGTCGAGTCGCAAGTCATCAAATTCATGACTCGAGTCTGACTCGAGTCCAAGTCACATGACTCGAGTCCACATCTCAGAGGTGGGACAAAGTCATTGTTATGCAAGTCCAAGTCGAGTCGCAAGTCATCAAATTCATGACTCGAGTCTGACTCGAGTCCAAGTCACATGACTCGAGTCCACATCTCAGAGGTGGGACAAAGTCATTGTTATGCAAGTCCAAGTCGAGTCGCAAGTCATCAAATTCATGACTCGAGTCTGACTCGAGTCCAAGTCACATGACTCGAGTCCACATCTCAGAGGTGGGACAAAGTCATTGTTATGCAAGTCCAAGTCGAGTCGCAAGTCATCAAATTCATGACTCGAGTCTGACTCGAGTCCAAGTCACATGACTCGAGTCCACATCTCAGAGGTGGGACAAAGTCATTGTTATGCAAGTCCAAGTCGAGTCGCAAGTCATATTCATGACTCGAGTCTGACTCGAGTCCAAGTCACATGACTCGAGTCCACACCTCTGGCGACTTACCTTTCACCATCTCTCATAAAGCCCTAAACAGACGCACAAAGACACCCCGCCGTTAGTCTGCTGTAAACTAAGTACACCAAACTCAACATTAGCAACACCGTCCGTCCATGTGTGTGTGTGTTGGAGTGCGGTAGTGTGGGGGTTAGTGCGCTGCGCTACATCCACAGCTCTCTCCTTCACCCACAGCTCCCTCCTTCACCCACAGCTCCCTCCTTCACCCACAGCTCCCTCCTTCACCCACAGCTCCCTCCTTCACCCACAGCTCCCTCCTTCACCCACAGCTCCCTCCTTCACCCACAGCTCCCTCCTTCACCCACAGCTCCCTCCTTCATCCACAGCTCCCTCCTTCATCCACAGCTCCCTCCTTCATCCACAGCTCTCTCCTTCACCCACAGCTCTCTCCTTCACCCACAGCTCCCTCCTTCATCCACAGCTCTCTCCTTCATCCACAGCTCTCTCCTTCATCCACAGCTCCCTCCTTCACCCACAGCTCCCTCCTTCACCCACAGCTCTCTCCTTCATCCACAGCTCCCTCCTTCACCCACAGCTCCCTCCTTCACCCACAGCTCTCTCCTTCACCCACAGCTCCCTCCTTCACCCACAGCTCTCTCCTTCACCCACAGCTCCCTCCTTCATCCACAGCTCTCTCCTTCATCCACAGCTCTCTCCTAGACCCACAGCTTTCTCCATTGAAAAATAATTATGATTAAATTATTATTGAAAATAATTGTAATTAAATCATTACAAATATTATCAAAAATTACAATAACAAAAAATATAATGAAAACTACATTATTGACAAATAATTCATGAAATAATATTGTTTTTTTTAAAATAACAATTAAAACAATACTATGAAATCATTATTATTGAAAAAAATATTAATGAAATAATGGGAAAATGTATAAAATAATGAAAAAATAATGATAAAAAATAACATTCAAAAAATAACATCGAAAAATAATATCATTGAAAAAACAAGTAATGAAACAATAAACCAAAAAAATTTACGCCAAACTATTACTGAAAAAAAAAAACAAGAATCAAACAACGCTACAACATAAAAACGATAACAATTCTTGCAATAAAAAATGTCTACAAAATGGCCGACGTTTGGTGCAGTTACCCGGATGAAGGCCACGTGACTCTCCGTCTCCTCGAGCTGACGTACGACCCCCAGCGCCTCCTGGAGGAGTCCCAGCTCCGCGCGGAGCCTGGCGGCCTCACCGTGGAGCTCCGCCTCCTTGGCGCGGAGCTCCGCGCGCGGAGTCGCCAGCGCTGAGAGGCGCTCCTCGGCAAGCAGCTCCATCAGGGAGTCAAACTTGGCCCCCAGGCGAGACTCGGTCGACACACACGACTCCTGGTGGAGGTGGTGGGGTGGTGGTGGTGGTGAGGGTGGTGGTGGTGGTGGTGGTGAGGTGGAGGTGGTGAGGTGGTGGTGGTGGTGGGGTGGTGGTGGTGAGGTGGTGGTGGTGGTGAGGTGGAGGTGGTGGTGGTGAGGTGGTGGTGGTGGTGGTGAGGTGGTGGTGGTGAGGTGGTGGGGTGGTGCTGGTGAGGTGGTGGTGGTGAGGTGGTGGTGGTGAGGTGGTGGTGGTGGTGGTGGTGGTGGTGGTGAGGTGGTGGTGGTGGTGGTGGTGGTGAGGTGGTGGTGGTGAGGTGGTGGGGTGGTAGTGGTGGTGAGGTGGTGCTGGTGGTGGGGTGGTGGTGGTGAGGTGGTGGTGGTGGTGGTGGGGTGGTGGTGAGGTGGTGGTGGTGAGGTGGTGGTGGTGGGGTGGTGGTGGTGAGGTGGTGGTGGTGGTGAGGTGGTGGTGGGGTGGTGATGGTGGTGGTGAGGTGGTGGTGGTGAGGTGGTGGTGGTGGTGAGGTGGTGGTGGTGGTGGGGTGGTGGTGAGGTGGTGGTGGTGGTGAGGTGGTGGTGGGGTGGTGGTGGTGTGGTGGTGGTGGTGGTGGGGTGGTGGTGGTGGTGGTGGGGTGGTGGTGAGGTGGTGGTGAGGTGGTGGTGGTGGTGGTGGGGTGGTGGTGGTGGTGGGGTGGAGGTGGTGGTGGTGGTGAGGTGGTGGTGGTGGTGGTGGTAGTGGTGGTGAGGTGGTGGTGGTGGTGGTGGTGGGGTGGTGGTGGTGAGGTGGTGGTGGGGTGGTGGTGGTGAGGTGGTGGTGGTGGTGAGGTGGTGGTGGTGGTGGTGAGGTGGTGGTGGTGAGGTGGTGGTGGTGGTGGTGAGGTGGTGGTGGTGATGAAGTGGTGGTGGTGAGGTGGTGGTGGTGGTGAGGTGGTGGTGGTGGTGGGGTGGTGGTGAGGTGGTGGTGGTGAGGTGGTGGTGGTGGAGGTGGTGGGGTGGTGGTGGTGAGGTGGTGGTGAGGTGGTGGTGGTGGTGAGGTGGTGGTGGTGAGGTGGTGGTGGTGAGGTGGTGGTGGTGGTGGTGAGGTGGTGGTGAGGTGGTGGTGGTGAGGTGGTGGTGGTGGTGAGGTGGTGGTGGTGGTGAGGTGGTGGTGGTGGTGTGGTGGTGGTGAGGTGGTGGTGATGGTGGGGTGGTGGTGAGGTGGTGGTGAGGTGGTGGTGTGGTGGTGGTGAGGTGGTGGTGATGGTGAGGTGGTGGTGGTGGTGTGGTGGTGGTGAGGTGGTGGTGGTGGTGAGGTGGTGGTGGTGGTGTGGTGGTGGTGAGGTGGTGGTGATGGTGGGGGTGGTGGTGAGGTGGTGGTGGTGGTGGTGAGGTGGTGTTGGTGAGGTGGTGGTGGTGGTGAGGTGGTGGTGGTGGTGGTGGTGGGGTGGTGGTGGTGGCGAGGTGGTGGTGGTGGTGGTTGTTGGTGTTTGTGGTCCCGGGACTCCCCTAGGTCGGCTCAGCCTCAAACGAGTAAGTGGTGTGGTGTGTCAACATCGCCACTGTGTGTGGACTAATCTCCATCTGTTAACTAAGTAGAGAACGCGTTGTCTATAGTTATTTAAAGTTGCAGCATTTGTGCGTGACGTCACATTTCTCAAACCACCCCCCCCTCCCATCGTCACATGACGTCACAAATGTCTGACCCCCCCCCCCTCAAAGATGACGTCACAAAGCTCTGCCCCCCCCCCCCACCCCCAAAACCATGTTTCCATTTTGAATATAAAGCATGCTTCGAATCGCTTTAAACTATTGTCATTGTGTAGTGCGTATTTAATGTGGCGCTGCACTCTGATGTTGTAGGAGAAAACATTTACTACAAAGTCTATTTAATTAAGTAGAGAACGTGTTGTGTGTATTTATTTAAAGTTGCAGCATTTGTACGTGACGTCACATTTCTCAAACCCCCCCCCCGCCCATCGTCACATGACGTCACAATTGTCTGACCCCCCCCCCTCAAAGATGACGTCACAAAGCTCTGCCCCCCCCCACCCCCAAAAACCATATTTCCATTTTGAATATAAAGCACGCTTCGAATCGCTTTAAACTATTGTCATTGTGGTGCGTATTCAATGTGGCGCTGCACTCTGATGTTGTAGGAGTGTCGTTATAACAATTAGCCTTGTTATAACAATTCGATATTTATTTAAAGTTACGCATTTTTACGCGACGTCACATTTCTCAAACCACCCCCCTTACCCTTCCTAGATTTGAAGCTTTCGTGACTGCAAGGATTCATACGCTTAGTTCTTTCGGTAAAGTCACTATTGCAGGTTACTGATGGACAGCCAGTTTTGCAGAGGTGTGGACTCGAGTCATGTGACTTGGACTCGAGTCAGACTCGAGTCATGAATTTGATGACTTGCGACTCGACTTGGACTTGCATAACAATGACTTTGTCCCACCTCTGAGATGTGGACTCGAGTCATGTGACTTGGACTCGAGTCAGACTCGAGTCATGAATTTGATGACTTGTGACTCGACTTGGACTTGCATAACAATGACTTTGTCCCACCTCTGAGATGTGGACTCGAGTCATGTGACTTGGACTCGAGTCAGACTCGAGTCATGAATTTGATGACTTGCGACTCGACTTGGACTTGCATAACAATGACTTTGTCCCACCTATGAGATGTGGACTCGAGTCATGTGACTTGGACTCGAGTCAGACTCGAGTCATGAATTTGATGACTTGCGACTCGACTTGGACTTGCATAACAATGACTTTGTCCCACCTCTGAGATGTGGACTCGAGTCATGTGACTTGGACTCGAGTCAGACTCGAGTCATGAATTTGATGACTTGCGACTCGACTTGGACTTGCATAACAATGACTTTGTCCCACCTATGAGATGTGGACTCGAGTCATGTGACTTGGACTCGAGTCAGACTCGAGTCATGAATTTGATGACTTGCGACTCGACTTGGACTTGCATAACAATGA
Organism: Lampetra fluviatilis; assembly: GCF_964198595.1. Lineage (NCBI taxonomy): Eukaryota > Metazoa > Chordata > Hyperoartia > Petromyzontiformes > Petromyzontidae > Lampetra > Lampetra fluviatilis. The sequence continues at coordinate 6,207,399 of NC_136329.1, forward strand.
CTTTGTCCCACCTATGAGATGTGGACTCGAGTCATGTGACTTGGACTCGAGTCAGACTCGAGTCATGAATTTGATGACTTGCGACTCGACTTGGAATTGCATAACAATGACTTTGTCCCACCTCTGAGATGTGGACTCGAGTCATGTGACTTGGACTCGAGTCAGACTCGAGTCATGAATTTGATGACTTGCGACTCGACTTGGACTTGCATAACAATGACTTTGTCCCACCTCTGAGATGTGGACTCGAGTCATGTGACTTGGACTCGAGTCAGACTCGAGTCATGAATTTGATGACTTGCGACTCGACTTGGACTTGCATAACAATGACTTTGTCCCACCTCTGAGATGTGGACTCGAGTCATGTGACTTGGACTCGAGTCAGACTCGAGTCATGAATTTGATGACTTGCGACTCGACTTGGACTTGCATAACAATGACTTTGTCCCACCTATGAGATGTGGACTCGAGTCATGTGACTTGGACTCGAGTCAGACTCGAGTCATGAATTTGATGACTTGCGACTCGACTTGGACTTGCATAACAATGACTTTGTCCCACCTCTGAGATGTGGACTCGAGTCATGTGACTTGGACTCGAGTCAGACTCGAGTCATGAATTTGATGACTTGCGACTCTCGACTTGGACTTGCATAACAATGACTTTGTCCCACCTCTGCAGTTTTGTTTTACCAGGTTTAGCTTTCTGTTTTCACACTTTTGTTATGTAGGCTAGGCGTAGTCACAAACCGAACCTCTCCATAATAAAGGCTCAGTCTTTTGTTACGCAGTCTATTCATAGTCTCAAGCCGCACCTTACCATAATAATAAAAAGTGGGCCATTCTTGACCCTTCCCCCCCCCCCCTCAACCATTATATATACGGAGTGGTAGCTCCTGTAATCTCTCATTTACTTGATACAGCTGTCGTGGCTGTGACGGTTCCACCTGAAGACGGAAGCTTGTGTTGCCTCCGAAACGTCGTGGTTTTTATTTTATTTTTTATTAATTTTAATGTTTTAAGAAGATGAATCCTTGCAGTCACGAAAGCTTCAAATCTAGAATTAGTCAACATGTGGGTAAAATTTTTTTTTTTTAATTAAACAATAACATCACGACGTTTCGGAGGCAGGTGGGACCGTCACAGCTAAAATGACTGCATCGAGTGAGGCAAGGATTCAAGATACAAGCCCTTAAATACAAGTTGGGGGGGGGGGGGGAGGAGAGGGAGGGAGGGAGGGGAGCTCATCAGAATGTGGTAGTCATTTTTGGACGGTCACAAACTCTACGTGGTGTTTCGATTTAAAGCTTTCGTGACTGCAGGGATTCATCTTCTTGGTTCTTTCGGTAAAGTCACGTAGAAGGGAAGTAATAAAATAATAAAAATTAAACATAATAAAATGGAATAATTCTCACGACGTTTCGGCTACAACGCAAGCAGCCGTCTTCAGGTGACGGCTGCTTGCGTTGTAGCCGAAACGTCGTGAGAATTATTTCATTTTATTATGTTTTATTTTTATTATTTTATTACTTCCCTTCTACGTGACTTTACCGAAAGAACCAAGAAGATCTACGTGGTGTTCATAACACATTCTGATAAGCTCCCCCCCCTCTCCTCCCCTGTGACGGTCCCCACCTGATGACGGAGACTTGTGTTGCCTCCGAAACGTCGTGATGTTATTGTTTAATTTTTATTAATTTTAATTTAATTGTTTACCCACATGTTGACTAATTCTAGATGTGAAGCTTTCGTGACTGCAAGGATTCATCTTCTTAGGTTTTTTCGGTAAAGTCACTGTGTAGGTAAAAAAACTAAAATTAATAAAAGTAAAATAAAATAAAAATCACGACGTTTCGGAGGAAACACAAGCTTCCGAAAAATCACGACGTTTCGGAGGAAACACAAGCTTCCGTCTTCAGGTGGAGGAGGTTGTATGTCTGTAGTATGTGTGTAAGGGGTGGAGGGGGTGGAGGGGGTGGGGGGTGGAGGAGGTGGAGGAGGTGGAGCTGAGGAGGTGGAGGGGGTGGAGGGCGGTGAGTGGAGGGGCAGAGGTCACGCGGGGGTTAGAGGGGGAGAGGGGGGAGGAGCTGGAGGAGGTGGAGGTGGTGGAGGAGGTGGAGGAGGTGGAGGGGGTGGAGGTGGTGGAGGAGGTGGAGGAGGTGGAGGGGGTGGACGGGGTGGAGGGCGGTGAGTGGAGGGGGTGGAGGAGGTGGGAGGAGAGGGGTGGAGGAGGTGGAGCTGGAGGAGCTGGAGGAGGTGGAGGAGGTGGAGGGGGTGGAGGGGGTGGAGGGGTGGAGGGCGGTGAGTGGAGGGGCAGAGGTCACGCGGGGGTTAGAGGGGGAGAGGGGGGAGGAGGTGAAGGGGGTGGAGGAGGTGGAGGAGGTGGAGGGGGTGGAGGTGGTGGAGGGGGTGGAGGGGGTGGAGGAGGTGAAGGGGGTGGAGGAGGTATTCTTAGGTTTTTTCGGTAAAGTCACTGTGTAGGTAAAACAAATTAAAATTAATAAAAGTAAAATAAAATAAAATCACGACGTTTCGGAGGCAACACAAGTCTCCGTCTTCAGGTGGAACCGTCACGCAGCCACGACGGCTGTATCAAGTAAATGAGAGATTACAAGAGCTACCACTCCGTATATACAATGAAAGTTTTACCTACACGGTGACTTTACCGAACGAGCTAAGCGTATGAATCCTTGCAGTCACGAAAGCTTCAAATCTAGAATCTACGTGGTGTGTGGACCTCCGGCGAGGCGACCCTCTGCGTCTCTCACGTCAAGGGCGAGCGTTGTGCGATGGAGCTCGTGCAGGAAGAGGTTGATGCGCCTCTGCCGGTCCCGTAGGGCGCGCTTGCAGCGGAGGAGCTGCTCCTGCGGGCGGCGGGGAGAGCGCAGGGTTAGCAACAACGACACCATCGGCACCATCGGCACCATCGGCACCACCATCAGCACCATCGGCACCATCGGCACCATCGCCACCACCATCAGCACCATCGGCACCACCATCGCCACCAGCACCACCGCCACCATCAGCACCATCAGCACCCCCACCATCAGCACCACCATCAGCACCACCACCATCAGCACTCCCACCATCAGCACTCCCACCATCAGCACCCCCACCACAATCATCACCATCACCCCCACCACCGCTTACACTACCAGCTACTCCACCACAACCTCCACCACTCCAACATCACCGCCACCTCCACCACCTCCACCACCCCCCCCCCACCACCCCCCCCCACCACCACCACCACCCCCCACCACCCCCACCTCCCCCACCCTCCTCCCACACCCCCACCCCCCCCCCCACCCCCCACCACCCCACCACCCCCACCCCCCCTACCCCCACCACCCCCACCCCCACCCCCCCACCATCCCCACCACCACCCCCACCCCCCCCACCACCCCCACCTCCCCCACCCTCCTCCCACACCCCCACCCCCCACCCCCCACCACCCCACCACCCCCCACCCCCCCCTACCCCCACCACCCCCACCCCCACCCCCCCACCATCCCCACCACCACCCCCACCCCCCCCACCACCCCCACCTCCCCCACCCTCCTCCCACACCCCACCCCCCCACCCCCCACCACCCCACCACCCCCCACCCCCCCCTACCCCCACCACCCCCACCCCCACCCCCCCACCATCCCCACCACCACCCCCACCCCCCCCACCACCCCCACCTCCCCACCCTCCTCCCACACCCCCACCCCCCCACCCCCCACCACCCCCACCACCCCCCACCACCACCTCCACCACCCCCACCTCCCCCACCTCCCCCACCACCACCCCCCACCCCCCCACCACCACCACCCCCACCACCACCCCCACCCCACCACCCCCACCACCCCCACCACCACCCCCCCCACCACCCCCCACCACCCCCACCACCACCACCCCCCCCACCACCACCCCCACCCCCACCACCCCCACCACCACCACCACCTCCACCACCTCCACCACCACCACCCCCACCACCCCCACCACCACCTCCCCCACCTCCCCCACCACCCCCCCCACCACCTCCCCCACCTCCCCCACCACCCCCCCCACCACCTCCCCCACCTCCCCCACCACCTCCCCCACCACCTCCCCCACCACCTCCCCCACCACCTCCCCCACCACCCCCCACGTGTTGCCCCACTCACGCTCTGACGGGCGCGCTCCTCCGCCACGTGCCAGGCCCCGCCCCCTTCCCCCCCCTCCCCCTCCTCCTCGTCGCCCCGCCCCCTCCCCCCCCGTGCCCTGGGGGCGACCAGCGGGTGGCGGCTCAGGCGGAGGAGGGGGGGGAGGAGCTCCGCACTCAGCTCGGGGCACGCGCAGGTGTCACGTGGTTCCTGGGGTGGGGGGGTGGGGGGGTGGGGGGGGGGATGTGGGGGTGGGGGGTGGAGGGGGGGGAGGAGGTGAGGGAGCAGCTCTGCACTCAGCTCGGGGCACGCGCAGGTGTCACGTGGTACCTGGGAGGAGGGGGGGGGTGAGGTGGGGGTGGAGGGTGAGGTGGGGGTGGGGGGAGGGGGGTGGAGGGGGAGGGGGGTGGACGGGGGGGAGGGAGCAGCTCCGCACTCAGCTCGGGGCACGCGCAGGTGTCACGTGGTACCTGGGGAGGAGGGGGGGGGTGAGGTGGGGGTGGAGGGTGAGGTGGGGGTGGGGGGAGGGGGGTGGAGGGGGAGGGGGGTGGACGGGGGGGAGGGAGCAGCTCCGCACTCAGCTCGGGGCACGCGCAGGTGTCACGTGGTTCCTGGGGAGGAGGGGGGGGAGGGAGGGGGTGGGAGGGGGGAAGGGGTGTGGGGGGTGGGGTGAGGTGAGGGTGGGGGGAGGGGGAGGTGGGGGAGGGGGCGGAGGAGGTGAGGGAGGAGCTCCGCACTCAGCTCGGGGCACGCGCAGGTGTCACGTGGTACCTGGGGAGGAGGGGGGGGTGGGGGTGGAGGGTGAGGTGGGGGTGGGTGGAGGGGGAGGGGGTGGGGGTGGGGGTGGGGGAGGGGGGGGAGGAGCTCCGCACTCAGCTCGGGGCACGCGCAGGTGTCACGTGGTACCTGGGGGGGTGGGGTGGGGGGGAGGGGGTGGGAGGGGGGAAGGGGTGTGGGGGGGTGGGGGGGGTGAGGTGAGGGTGGGGGGAGGGGGAGGTGGGGGAGGGGGGGGAGGAGGTGAGGGAGGAGCTCTGCACTCAGCTCGGGGCACGCGCAGGTGTCACGTGGTTCCTGGGGGGGAGGGGGGGTGGGGAGGTGGGGGTGGTGGGGGAGGAGGGAGAGGTGGTGGCGATGGAGGGGAAGGAAGAACAGGTGGAAGAGGTGGAGGTGTGGAGGAGGTGGAGGAGGTGGAGGTGGGGGAGGTGAAGGAGGTGGAGGAGGTGTGGAGGAGGTGGAGGAGATGGAGGAGGTGGGGAGGTGGAGGGTGTGGAGGGGGAGGGGGAGGAGGTGGAGGGGGTGGAGGAGGAGGGGGTGGAGGAGGTGGAGGAGGTGAAGGGGGTGGAGGTGGTGGAGGAGGGGGTGAGGAAGTGGAGGTGGAGTAGGTGGGGGAGGTGGGGGAGGTGGAGGAGGAGGTGGAGGAGGTGGGGGAGATGGAGGAGGAGGGGTGGAGGAAGTGGAGGTGGAGTAGGTGGGGAGGTGGAGGAGGTGGAGGTGTGGAGGAGGTGGAGGAGGTGGGGGAGATGGAGGAGGTGGAGGAGGTGGGGAGGTGGAGGGGGTGGAGGGGGTGGAGGAGGTGGGGAGGTGGAGGGGGTGGAGGGGGTGGAGGTGGAGGAGGTGGGGGAGTTGGTGGAGGAGGTGGAGGAGGTGGGGGAGTTGGTGGAGGAGGTGGAGGGGGTGGAGGGGGTGGAGGTGGAGGAGGTGGAGGAGGAGTTGGTGGAGGAGTTGGAGGAGGTGGGGGAGATGGAGGGGGTGGAGGGGGTGGAGGAGGAGTTGGTGGAGGAGGTGGAGGAGGTGGGGGAGGTGGGGGAGATGGAGGAGGTGGAGGAGGTGGGAGGGGGTGAAGGGGTGGAGGGGGTGGAGGAGGAGTTGGTGGAGGAGTTGGAGGAGGTGGGGGAGTTGGTGGAGGAGGTGGAGGGGGTGGAGGGGTGGAGGTGGACGAGGAGGAGGTGGAGGAGGTGGAGGAGGTGGAGGAGGTGGAGTTGGTGGAGGAGGTGGAGGAGGTGGAGTTGGTGGGGGAGGAGAAGAAAAGTCCAGGACGGGTCGGTCCTCTGTGAGAGTAAGCAAAGCTTCTGTGCCATCTGGAAGAAGCAGCAGCGCACATCTACCAAGGGTGGACTTGTGGCTCCACCTCAGAGCTCTACTTCCACCCTGACCTGTCCCAGTGTGCCACAGAGAATGCGGGGCTCCGAATGGCCTGTTGAGCCATCTTCGCGCTCGTCAAAACCCAACAAAATGACACATTTTCTTGGTTCTTTCGGTAAAGTCGTCAAGTAGAATAGAAATAATAAAATAATTTAAAATAAAACATCATAAAATTTCGATGTAAAGCTTTCGTGACTGCAGGGATTCATTTTCTTGGTTCTTTCGGTAAAGTCGTCACGTAGAAGGGAAGTAATAAAATAATAAAAATAGAACATAATAAAATTTCGATGTAAAGCTTTCGTGACTGCAGGGATTCATCTTCTTGGTTCTTTCGGTAAAGTCACGTAGAAGGGAAATAATAAAATAATAAAAATAATAAAACACAATAAAATAATTCTCACGACGTTTCGGCCGCAACGCAAGCAGCCGTCCTCAGGTGAAGAACAGGTCTGTCGGAAAGACAGCGTCTGAATGAATTTCTTTTATTGTCTATTCAGACGCTGTCTTTCCGACAGACGCGGTCTTCACCTGAGGACGGCTGCTTGCGTTGTGGCCGAAACGTCGTGAGAATTGTATTTTATTACGTTTTATTTTTATCATTTTATTATTTCCCTTCTACGTGAATAATAAAATAATAAAAATGCAACATGATAAAATAATATTTTATTATGTTTTATTTAATAAAATAATAAAAATAAAACTTTTAAAAATATTCTTTTATAATGTCTAATTTGTATTATTTTATTATTTCCCTTCTACGTGACTTTACCGAAAGAACCAAGAAGATGAATCCCTGCAGTCACGAAAGCTTTACATCGAAATAAAATGACAAATGTGCCATGGTCATCATCAACTTGATGGACGAAAAAGAGAGAAAGAGAGACCACCCCGCACTTAGCTTCATCCGGCACTATGACTATAGTACTATACTGCCTTCAACTTTTATGAACGACTGAGTGTTTATAAGGTTAGCGTTTTGTCGTATTATCCGGCTGTATAGCAAATGAAAAACACAATTAATTGACTCTGAAAGTTTCCATTTGTGTATTTTAATCTATTTTTTTAAATCCTTTATATTAAGTTCACTTGCTTGCTTGCGTGCTTGCTTAGGACCGTGCAAATCTTTCGGTCGTTTTTTAACCCACTTCCCGTGATCCAATCGAGCTGACATTTTGCACACAGACTCGTTGTGCGTGACAATTTATGTTCGTGAATTTTTTTTCTCCAAAATTTTCCACTTTTTAGGACAAAAATATTATATGTAATTACCAATTACTTAATGGTGCAATGCAATCATCTGACCCATAGGTGGCAGCCATCTCAAGCCAGAGGACGAGAGGACTCTAGCCGCCACGCATATAAAGGATTTAGAGTGAAACACTTTGTTTTTACGGGTTATACTTATTTTAGATCCTTTATATTAAGTTCGCTTGCTTGCTTGCGCGCTTACGACCGTGCAAATCTTTCGGTCGTTTTTTTAACCCACTTCCCGTGATCCAATCGAGCTGACATTTTGCACACAGACTCGTTGTGCGTGACAATTAATTTTCGTGGAAATTTTTTTTTCCAAAATTTTCCACATTTTAGGGGGGAAAAAAATGCATATTTAATTTAAAACTCTTACTCAAGAAAAACAGAAATGAATAATAAAATAAAACCGATGCCACGCATTTAAAGGATTTATAGTGCAAAACTTTGTTTTTACGGCTTAATTGTTTTCCCATTTAAGGCCCCTTTTGACAACATACGCCGCACAAGCCCCGCACTTAACTAACCTCCGTGGCATCTCCACCACCACCGTGGCCAGATGCCATCATCGCCGCCACCGCCGCCTGCCTCGCCACTCTCATCTCGCTCAGCCGGGCGGCCAGATCGGCGATCACGACATTCCTGCTCAGCTCCGGCTTAGGCGAGAAAGTCCGCCGACAATCGGGGCACACGCAGCGCGAGTTCACGTCTACATCCACCGTAGCCGCCGCCTCTGACTCATCATCCGATGTGGTCCACGTCCTCTGGACGCAAGCCCTGCAGTAGGTGTGTCCGCACGGCAGGGTCACCGGCTCGCGGAAGAGGTCAAGGCACACGGAGCAAGTGAGACCCTGTTCCTCTTGGTGGTGGTGGTGATGGTGGTGGGCGAAGCTTGTTGTAGAAGCCATGGGCAGGAGCTGGGGGGGGGGGGGGTCGGGGATTACAACCTTCGTTCACTGCTGGATGATGGTGGTGATGGTGGTGGTGATGGTGGTGGTGATGGTGGTGGTGGTGGTGATGGTGGTGGTGGTGATGGTGGTGGGCGAAGCTTGTTGTAGAAGCCATGGGCAGGAGCTGGGGGGGGGGGGGGTCGGGGATTACAACCTTCGTTCACTGCTGGATGATGGTGGTGATGGTGGTGGTGATGGTGGTGGTGGTGGTGATGGTGGTGGTGGTGGTGGTGGTGATGATGGTGGTGGTGGTGATGGTGGTGATGATGATGGTGGTGGTGATGGTGGTGATGATGATGGTGGTGGTGGTGATGGTGGTGGTGATGGTGGTGGTGGTGATGGTGGTGATGATGATGGTGGTGGTGATGATGATGGTGGTGGTGGTGATGGTGGTGATGATGATGGTGGTGGTGATGGTGGTGGTGGTGATGGTGGTGGTGGTGATGGTGGTGATGATGATGGTGGTGGTGATGGTGGTGGTGGTAGTGATGGTGATGATGGTGGTGATGATGGTGGTGGTGGTGGTGATGGTGGTGATGGTGGTGGTGGTGATGGTGATGGTGGTGATGGTGGTGATGATGGTGGTGATGATGGTGGTGGTGGTGATGGTGGTGATGATGGTGGTGGTGATGGTGGTGATGGTGGCGATGATGGTGGTGATGATGGTGGTGGTGATGGTGGTGATGATGGTGGTGGTGGTGATGGTGGTGATGGTGGTGGTGGTGGTGATGATGGTGGTGGTGATGGTGGTGATGGTGGCGATGATGGTGGTGATGATGATGGTGGTGATGGTGGTGGTGATGGTGGTGGTGTCGGTGGTGATGGTGGTGATGTCGGTGGTGATGTCGGTGGTGATGGTGGTGGTGATGACTGTGGTAGTGATGGTAGCGATGGTGGTAGTGATGGTGGTGGTGATGGTGGTGATGGTGATGACTGTGGTGGTGGTGATGGTGACGATGGTGACGATGGTGGTAGTGACTATGGTGATGGTGGTGGTGATGGTGGTTGTGATAGTGGTGGTGATGGTGGTGGTGATGGTGCTAGTGATGGTAGTGATGATGGTGATAATGGTGATGGTGGTGGTGGTGATGGTGGTGGTGATGGTGGTGATGGTGGTGGTGATGGTGGTGGTGTTGGTGGTGGTGATGGTGGTGGTGATGGTAGTGATGGTGGTGACTGTGGTAGTGATAGTGGTGATGGTGGTGGTAGTGATGGTGGTGATGGTGGTGATGGTGGTGATGGTGGTGATGGTGGTGGTGTTGGTGGTGGTGATGGTGGTGGTGATGGTAGTGATGGTGGTGACTGTGGTAGTGATAGTGGTGATGGTGGTGGTAGTGATGGTGGTGATGGTGGTGATGGTGGTGGTAGTAATGGTGGTGATGGTGGTAGTGATGGTGATGACTGCGTTAGTGATGGTGGTGATGGTGGTGGTGATGGTGGTGGTGATGACTGTGGTGGTGATGATGGTGATGGTGGTGATGACTGTGTTAGTGATGGTAGTGGTGATGGTAGTGGTGATGGTGATGACTGTGTTAATGATGGTAGTGGTGATGGTGGTGATAGTGGTGATGATGGTGATGATGGCGATGGTGGTGGTGATGATGGTGGTGATGGTGATGGTGGTGATGGTGATGGTGATGACTGTGTTAATGATGGTAGTGGTGATGGTGGTGATAGTGGTGATGATGGTGATGATGGCGATGGTGGTGGTGATGATGGTGGTGATGGTGATGGTGGTGATGGTGATGGTGATGACTGTGTTAATGATGGTAGTGGTGATGGTGGCGATGGTGGTGGTGATGATGATGGCGATGATGATGATGATGACGACGGCTGGGCCCGCCTCCAACCAAGACCCCTCCATCCGACAACCCACCTCCGCTGTGCAGAGCGGCCAGCAACAATCAGCACTGTCTGTGGATGTGCTACTTCACGTCAGGGCTACTCACAGACACACACACACAGCCCTATACACACACACAGCCCTATACACACACACAGCCCTATACACACACACAGCCCTATACACACACACAGCCCTATACACACACACAGCCCTATACACACACACAGCCCTATACACACACACAGCCCTATACACACACACAGCCCTATACACACACACAGCCCTATACACACACACAGCCCTATACACACACACAGCCCTATACACACACACAGCCCTATACACACACACAGCCCTATACACACACACAGCCCTATACACACACACAGCCCTATACACACACACAGCCCTATACACACACACAGCCCTATACACACACACAGCCCTATACACACACACAGCCCTATACACACACACAGCCCTATACACACACACAGCCCTATACACACACACAGCCCTATACACACACACAGCCCTATACACACACACAGCCCTATACACACACACAGCCCTATACACACACACAGCCCTATACACACACACAGCCCTATACACACACACAGCCCTATACACACACACAGCCCTATACACACACACAGCCCTATACACACACACAGCCCTATACACACACACAGCCCTATACACACACACAGCCCTATACACACACACAGTCCTATACACACACACAGCCCTATACACACAGACACAGTCTCCACGACGTCCCATTCGAAGGAAGTCGTCGCTTCACATTCAGAGAGCACATTTTTATTGAGGGCGTTTTAGCGTCATCCTAGGAGGGGGGGTGAGGGGGGGTGAGGGGGGGTGAGGGGGGGGGTGAGGGGGGGGGGGTGAGGGGGGGGGTGAGGGGGGGGGTGAGGGGGGGTGAGGGGGGGGTGAGGGGGGGGGGTGAGGGTGAGGGGGGGAGGGTGAGGGGGGGGGGGGTGAGGGGGGGGGTGAGGGGGGGGGGTGAGGGGGGGGGTGAGGGGGGGGTGAGGGGGGGTGAGGGGGGGGGTGAGGGGGGGGGGGGTGAGGGGGGGGGTGAGGGGGGGGGTGAGGGGGGGGGTGAGGGGGGGGGTGAGGGGGGGGGTGAGGGGGGGGGTGAGGGGGGGGGTGAGGGGGGGGGTGAGGGGGGGGGTGAGGGGGGGGGTGAGGGGGGGGGTGAGGGGGGGGGGTGAGGGGGGGTGAGGGGGGGTGAGGGGGGGGGGTGAGGGGGGGGGTGAGGGGGGGGGTGAGGGGGGGGGGTGAGGGGGGGGGTGAGGGGGGGGGTGAGGGGGGGGGTGAGGGGGGGGGGTGAGGGGGGGGGTGAGGGGGGGGGTGAGGGGGGGGGTGAGGGGGGGGGTGAGGGGGGGTGAGGGGGGGGGGTGAGGGGGGGTGAGGGGGGGGGTGAGGGGGGGGGGGTGAGGGGGGGGGTGAGGGGGGGTGAGGGGGGGGTGAGGGGGGGTGAGGGAGGGTGAGGGGGGGGGTGAGGGGGGGATGAGGGGGGGGATGAGGGGGGGGGTGAGGGGGGGGGGTGAGGGGGGGTGAGGGGGGGGGGGTGAGGGGGGGGTGAGGGGGGGGGTGAGGGGGGGGGTGAGGGGGGGTGGGGGGGGGTGAGGGGGGGGGGTGAGGGGGGGGGTGACCAACTGAGCTCTTGGCAGAGGCTTCGTGCGGAGAGGCTTGGCCACTCGAGTCCCACCCTCCACACGAGGGTGGGACTCGAGTGAGAGAGAGAGACACACACAGAGACACACACACACAGAGACACACACACAGAGACACACACACAGAGACACACACAGAGAGACAGAGAGAGACACACACAGACACACAGAGAGACACACACAGAGACACACACAGAGACACACACACAGAGACACACACACAGAGACACACACAGAGAGACAGAGAGAGACACACACAGACACACAGAGAGACACACACAGAGACACACACAGAGAGACACACACAGAGACACACACACAGAGACACACACAGAGAGACAGAGAGAGACACACACAGACACACAGAGAGAGAGACACACACACACACAGAGACACACACACAGACACAGAGAGACACACACAGAGACACACACAGAGAGACACACACACACAGAGACAGAGAGACACACACACAGACACAGAGACACACACACAGAGACACACACACACACACAGAGAGACACACACACAGAGACACACAGAGAGAGACACACACACAGAGAGAGACACACACACAGAGACACAGAGACACACACACACAGACAGACACAGAGAGAGACACACACAGAGAGAGACACAGAGAGACACACACAGAGACACACACACAGAGACACACACACAGAGACACACACAGAGAGACAGAGAGAGACACACACAGACACACAGAGAGAGAGACACACACACACACAGAGACACACACACAGACACAGAGAGACACACACAGAGACACACACAGAGAGACACACACACACAGAGACAGAGAGACACACACACAGACACAGAGACACACACACAGAGACACACACACACACAC